>NW_028261390.1:71366054-71378554 GCF_051295495.1 Thamnophis sirtalis
CTCAGTGGCTAAGACGCTGAGCTTGTCGATCAGAAAGCTCGGCAGTTCGGCGGTTCAAATCCCCAGCACCGCATAACGGAGTGAGCTCCCGTGACTTGTCCCAGCTTCTGCCAACCTAGCAGTTCGAAAGCAAAATGCAAGTAGAAAAATAGGTACCACCTTTGCTGGGAAAGTAACAGCGTTCCGTGCGCCTTCTGCGTTGAGTCATGCCGGCCACATGACCATGGAGACGTCTTCGGACAGCGCTGGCTCTTCGGCTTTGAAACGGAGATGAGCACCGCCCCCTAGAGTCGGGAACGACCAGCACATATGTGCGAGGGGGACCTTTAACTTTACTTTCACTTTTCCAGAGATTAAAAGGAAAAGGAGGGTGGGAAATATTTCGACTTTTGCACTTCTGTGAATCTAACCTTGTAATTAAGATAGAGCTAAGCTGCTCCTGGTGGGGATTTTTCTCTGAACTGTCTTTGCAGGGCTAACAAATTCCTATTTTGTCTTCCTTCAGCAACGCCTGGGACAGATGCTTTTTTGGGGCCAACAAGGAGTAGGAAAAAATCTAAGGAAAGCTGTGGAATGGTATGCAAAGGGAGCTTTAGAAAATGAAGACCCGGTCTCTTTATTCGACTATTCCATTGTTCTGTTCAAGGTAAATGTTTTTTTTTAAAAAAAAATGAATACCTTGGAGGATGTTTTCCTATTCTTTTTAAACTGTGTTATGTTATTATAGGGAAGGCGGAAAGGAGGGAAAGGAAGGAAGGAAGGGTAAACAACAAGAAGAAAGTAAGGAAGTAAAAACAAGAGGAAGGAAGGAAATAACGAAGAAAGGAAAAGAAGGAGAAAGGAAAGATTGAAGGGTAAGGAAGGAAGGAAGGAAATTAGGGAGGAAAAAGGAAGAGGGGAAAAGAGAGGGAGGAAGGAAAAGAGGGAAGGATGGAGAGCAAGGATAGAAGGAAAGAAGAAAAAGTGTGATGTAGCATGGGAGGAAGGGAGGAAGGGAGGGAGGGAGGAAAAAAGGGAGGAAGGAAGGAAAAGAGGAGAAGAGGGAGGGAGGAAGGAAAGAAGAAAAAGAGGGAGGAAGGAAGGAAAAACAAGAGGAAGGAAGGAAATAAGGAAGAAAGGAAAAGAAGGAGAAAGGAAAGATTGAAGGGTAAGGAAAGAAGGAAGGAAATTAGGGAGAAAGAAAGGAAGGAGGGAAAAAGGAGGGAGGAAGGAAAAGAGGGAAGGAGGGAGAGGAAGGATAGAAGGAAAGAAGAAAAAGCGGGATGTAGGATGGGAGGAAGGAAGGAAGGGAGGGAGGAAAAAAGGGAGGAAGGAAGGAAAGAGGAGAAGAGGGAGGGAGGAAGGAAAGAAGAAAAAGAGGGAGGAAGGAAGGAAAAACAAGAGGAAGGAAAGAAAATAAGAAAGGAAAGATGGATTGAAAGAAGTAAGGAAAGAAGGGAGGAAAATAGGGAGGAGGGAGGGAAAAGGAGGAAGAGGGAAAGAAGGAAAAGAGGGAAGAAGGGGGAGGGAGGGAGGATAGTAGGAAAGAAAAAGAGGGAAGGAGAGAGGGAGGAAGGAAAAGATGAGGATGTAAGAGGGAGAGAGGAAAAAGGGGAGGGAGGGAGGGAGGAAGGAAGATTTTTCCTTAAACCACAGCTGTTGATTCCCATTGCTATATCTATTTATATCACTTCCTGCATTCTTTCCCACTATTAATTGCTGGAATTATCCACGTTTATTCCTTCAGCAACTGTGTACATGTTCTCCAATAATTCTGAGACCGGAATATATATTATAAAATTGTAAAATTGTTCCACAAGGGCCATTAGTCGCTTTTTTTCAGTGCCCCTTCCTTTGTAAACAGAAGATGTCAATTTCGGATAAAATGCTCCCCTCACTTTCCTATATGAAAAAAAATCCCCCCGAAGCTGAAGCTATTTATAAATTATATTATTGTTAAGTATTATTAAGTATTAAGTATTATTTTCTCGTTCTCGAGGGCCAAGGGGTGAAGAGGAACAGGCGTCTGGCTTTCCAGCTGATGAAAAAAGCCTCGTCAAAGGTAGAATCTATTCACAAGAATCAGTTTTTTCTTTCTTTCTTTTTTAAACAAAGGTTTTTTTTCTTTTCTTATTATTATATAATTTCACGTATTTTATGAACAAAGCGTTGCCTGTTTTTTCCCCCCCTCCTTACATCTTCTATTCCGTATAATTCATTTTGCATCATATTTTCATTTCACATTTCATTATTTCTTATTTTCGTTTCATATTTTCCAGCTTAAACTTAATTCCTTTTTAAAATTTAAACAATGTCATTAGTCGCCTCTGCAAATTATTCACATTTCAGGTATCATTTCCATCTGTTATTCTGTTTTTCTATCAACAACATATATCCCCGAGTTTAATTTTATATAGTAAACCCTTTACACAATTCATTTAACATCATGTTTTCATTTCACAGTTCAATCGTCTTTTATTTTCTTTCCACACTATCCAGCTGAACTTTAATTTCTTCTTAATATATAAACAGTATCATTCTTTGCCTCTCCGAGTTAATCAAATTTTAGCCTATCAATTCCATCTATTATTCTGTTTGACTATTGATAATGTGTTTCCTCTAATTTTAATTTCATAGAGTAAACACTTCACTTAGTTAATGATCCACAATTAATAATATTAATCTATTTCCCTCACATTTCTCAAGATCGGTTTTTTCCTGCCTGAGTGAAACACCTTGCTTTTCTCCCCATCCAATTTCGTTTTGTTGCAATTACTAACCTGGGTGGCAGCTTCTCCATTACATCTTTTCTTTTTTAAATTGAAAATTTTGAAAAAAAAAACCTTTTACAAACGTTTACTTCCCTTTCCCTCCCCTCCCCACCCAAACCTCCCCCCCAAACCTCCCCCCTGCCGATTTCCCAGAACGAATACAGGGTATAATTCTTTAACAAAAATATTCTAAAATAAACTTTAAAAAAGTTAATATCATCTTTCATTTGAGCTTTAACTCCTCTTTGCTAGGCTAACTCTAAACAGATTATATCATTCCTTGTTTCTTCAGTCATAAACTATCTGGAATTTCTTAGTCCCGTATTTATTTTGAATATAGTCAATCCATCTTCTCCAATTTATATCTCTCATTTGAGTGGTCCTTGAGCTATGCTGATATTTTAGCCATCTCTGCTAGGTTTGTTATTTTTAATGTCCGTTCTTGGATAGTAGGCAAATCTTCCTTCTTCCAATATTGCGCCACCAACAGTCTTGCTGCGGTTATTAAATGCGAAATCAAGTTAGTCTCTATAACTGTACAATCAGTAATTATACCTAACAAAAATAACTGAGGGGTAAACTTTATCCTTTATTAAAGAACATTTTGCATAACCCACCATATTTTTATCCAAAATGCTTTAACCTTTTACAAGTCCACCATATATGATAGTATGTGGCATCAGCGCAATCACATCTCCAGCATTTAGGTTGTAAATTCGGATACATAGAGGCCAGTTTTTTTTAGGATTTAAATGCCATCTATAAAACATCTTATAAAAGTTTTCTCTCAAATTTTGGGCTTGTGTAAATTTTACATTTCTTACCCAAATCTTTTCCCGTGTATCCAACATTATTGGTTCTTCAAAATTTTGTGCCCACTTTATCATACAGTCTTTAACTAATTCTGTTTCCGAATCCATTCCTATTAATGCATTATATGGTCTCTTTATATGCATTGGACTTTGATCGCTAATTTGTGGCCGAGGTGGCGCAGTGGTTAGGGTGCAGTACTGCAGGCCACTTCAGCTGACTGTTATCTGCAGTTCGGCGGTTCTAATCTCACTGGCTCAAGGTTGACTCAGCCTTCCATCCTTCCGAAGTGGGTGAAATGAGGACCCGGATTGTTGTTGGGGGCGATATGCTGACTCTGTAAACTGCTTAGAGAGGGCTGAAAGCCCTAGGAAGCGGTATATAAGTCTAACTGCTATTGCTATTGCTATTGCTATTGTTTTAGTAAATTATCCTCATCTTGCATAAAACCGATTTTTTGATCTTTACATCAAAAGATCATTACATCTTTTCTTGATTCCCCCCTCTTCTCCAATAGGGATTCCCCCAGGCAGTCAACGGCCTCGGCTGGTATTATCACAACTTTAAAAGAGATTATGTCAAAGCAGCCAAATATTGGCTAAAAGCCGAAGCCATGGGTAGCCCAGATGCCTCCTTCAACCTCGGGGTTTTGCATTTAGATGGAATCTATCCAGGAGCGACGGGTAGAAATCGGGTAAGTAAGTGAACTTTGCATTGTCCCATAAACCGGCGGCCATCCAACTTTTTGGGCACCAAGGACAGGTTCCTTGGAGACAGAGATTTTGTTGTGGCCTGCCAGAGGAGCTGGCGGCAGAGTCGGACAGTGAGGAGGTTGGGGAGGAAGATGGGCCAGTCCTGGAGTCTGGGGAAGGCTCTGAGGAGGGCTCTGCATCGGAGGCAGAGAGGGGGCCAAGGCCGTCTGACAGTTTTCAGAGATGGAGATCAGTGAGGCAGAAGAACAGCTGGAGCCTGTTCCCGATGTGCGCATGCGCAGAGCTGCCAGGAGAAGGGAACAGCTAAAGAACAAGGGCCAACTCGGGAGTAAAGGCACAGGTGGACAATGAATGGCCCCTCCCATAGGGAATAAAGAGGAGCAAAAGTGGAGAGGAGCAGTGGTGGGATTCAAGTTTTTTTCCTACTGGTTCTGTGGGCGTGGCTTGGTGGGCGTGGCTTGGTGGGTATGGCAGGGGAAGGATACTGTAAAATCTCCATTCCCTCCCCACTCCAGGGGAAGGATACTGCAAAATCTTCATTCCCTCCGGATCAGCTGGGACTCGGGAGGCAGAGAATAGATGCGGGCGGGGCCAGCCAGAGGTGGTATTTACCGGTTCTCTGAACTACTCAAAATTTCCGCTACCGGTTCTCCAGAACTGGTCAGAAGCTGCTGAATGCCACCTCTGGAGTGGAGTTTGCAGAAGACAATTAGTTCGTTTCATTAGTGTGAAGATTTGTTGGGGATTTTCAGAGAATCCTTGCCAAGTATTTTCTTGTAGAGCAGTTGCGTTTGGAAGATATCGGCCTGGCAGCTCTCCAAGCCTGATGAGGTCTGTGGCTGTCAATTCACCTTTGAAAGACTGTTTTCGAGGACTTTCCTGGACGTGAATGAATATTAGCTTCATAAAAAGGGCTTTTGCCGGGATTTTGCGAAGCCTAGGACAGATCTATTCCCTTTCTGAGAAGCAAAGTCAACCAGGAAGCCTGATTCACTTAACAACCGTGTGACTAACTACGGCAGTCATAAAATGGGACAAAATTCACTTAACAAATCTCCCACTTAGCAACAGAATTGTTGGGCTCAATTATGGTGGCGATTTGAGGACCTACCTGCGCTTAAATTGTAAATGTGTTTCATGGGAGCTAGTAAACTATTTTGATTTTTTAAAGCAATGTAGAATGGAAGTTACCTCTGCAACGTTTTTTATTTTTCCCCCTTTGGCAGACTAAGGCTGCTGGCTATTTCTACAAAGCCGCGGAGAAAGGTCATATGGAAGGGACTCTGCACTGCGCCCACTTCTACATTACAGGAAATCTACCAAGCTTTCCCCGGGATCCGGAAAAGGCCGTGCTGTGAGTAAGGAGAAAGGAGAAACGATTGCAAAAGAAAAATGTTACTTGGTTGACCCTAATCAGTATTAGGTGGTTAGTACGCTACATTTAAGGGGATGCATTTGCTCAGTGGCTAAGATACTGAGCTTGTTGATCGGTTTTTAGCACAGATGCTACCAGCGATGTGTGAATTGGGCGTTTTATGCAATGCCCAGGATATCTTGGGGGGAGGGGAGAACGGTGGCTCAGGAAATAGCCAGGCTCTCGTTTTTTTCTTTTATGTGGGAAACGGGTCCAAATGGCTCTTTGAGTATTTAAGGTTGCTGACCCTTGATATAGATGATGGATGATAGATAGATAGATAGATAGATAGATAGATAGATAGATAGATGATAGATAGATAGATAGATAGAAAGAAAGAAAGAAAGAAAGAAAGAGTAGGTAGGTAGGTAGGTAGGTAGGTAGGTAGGTAGGTAGGTAGGTAGATGGATAGATTAATTGATGATAGATTGATGGCAGAAAAAGATAGATGATAGATAGATAGAAATAAATAGAAAAATATATAGATGATAGAAATAGATGGATGGATGATAGATAGATTGATAATATAGATGATAGATAGATAAATAGATATAGATAAGATAGATAGAATAAGATAGATGATAGATGATAGATGATAGATGATAGATGATAGATGATAGATGATAGATGATGGATGGATGGATGGATGGATAGATGGATGGATAGATGGATGGATAGATAGATAGATAGAAATAGGTAGGTAGGTAGGTAGGTAGGTAGGTAGGTAGATGGATAGATTAATTGATGATAGATAGATAGAAAAAGATAGACAGATGATAGAAATAGATAGATGGATGGATGATAGATAGATACAAATAGATAGATATACAGACAGATAGATGATAGGAGGTAGGTAGATGATTGATAGATGGATACAGAGATAGATAGATAGATAGATAGATAGATAGATAGATAGATAGATAGATAGATAGAGTTGATAGATGTTAGAGTATAGTATAAGATAGAGAGCACTCCATCCATCCATCCATCCATCCGTCCGTTCGTTCGTCCGTCCGTTCGTCCGTCCGTCCGTCCGTCCATCATCTCACCAGCTAGAGGCCCTGCTTGCCCCTAAGAGGTGCTTTTCCCACGCCCTCCTCCCCATCGGGGCATCCAAGGCTAAAGGAGGGCGGATTCCATTCAGCCAAACGGTGCTTCCTTTTCTCTCCTTTTCACGTTCCTCCTTTCCTTGGCAGCTGGGCAAAACACGTGGCAGAAAAGAATGGCTACTTGGGCCACGTCATCCAGAAAGGACTCAGAGCCTACTTGGAGCTCTCTTGGTAAGTTTGTGGTGGATTTTTGCCACTGTGGAAAATGTGTTTTATGTTATTTTATTATTTTTTTGAAGCTTCTTTGTTTTAGTTTAATTCGGAGTTGCTATTTTGCTCTTCTCTTTGATTTTAGGAATGAGGCTCTTCTGTATTATATCCTTTCCGCCGAGACAGGAATTGAGGTGGCACAGACAAATTTAGCACATATCTGTGAAGAGAAGCCAGTGAGTATCTTTTTTTCCACTACTACTACTACTACTACTACTACTACTGTGCTGCTGCTTTCATTCTTCTCCTTCTCCTCTTCTTCCTCCGCCTCCTTCTTCCTCCTTCTCTTCTTTTTCTTCTTTTCCTTCTTCTTTTCTTCCTCCTCTTCTTCTCTTCTTCCTCTTCCTCCTCCTTCTTTTCCTTTCCCTCTTCTTCTTTTGCTTCTTTTCCTCTTCCTCCTCCTTCTTCTCTCCTCCTCTTCTTTTCCTTCTTTTCTTCTTCTCTTCCTCCTCCCCTCTCTCCTTTCCTTCCCCTCTTCTTCCTCCTCCTCTTCTTCTTTTAATCTTCTCTTTCTCCTTTTTCCTCTTCTTCTTTTCTTCTTCTTTTCCTCTTCCTCCTCCTCTTCTCCCTCTTCCTCTTCCTCCTCCTCCTCTTCTTTTCCTTCTTTTCCTCTTCTCTTCCTCCTCCCCTCTCTCCTTTCCTTCCCCTCTTCTTCCTCCTCCTCTTCTTCTTTTAATCTTCTCTTTCTCCTTCTTCTTTTCCTTTTCTTCTTTTCCTTCTTCTTTTCCTCTTCCACCTCCTCTTCTCCCTCTTCCCCTTCCTCCTCCTCCTTCTCTTCTTCTTTTCCTTTTCCAATTCTTCTTTTGCTTCTTTTCCTCTTCCTCCTCCTCTTCTCCTCCTCCTCTTCTTTTCCTTCTTTTCCTCTTCTCTTCCTCCTCCCCTCTCACCTTTCCTCCCCTCTTCTTTCTCCTCCTCTTCTTTTCATCTTCTCTTTCACCTTCTTTTCCTCTTCTTCTTTTCTTTCTTCTTTTCCTCTTCCTCCTCCTCTTCTTCTTTTCCTCCTCTTCTTTTTCTTTTCATTCCTCCTCCTCCTCCTCTTCTTCTCGTCTCATTCTCCTCCTCCTCCAAAATCATTATTTTCCCATTATCCTTCCCAGAACTTGACAAACCGATACTTCTCCACTGACTGTGTTCGGAAGTACTATAATTTCTCCATTTCTCAAAGCACCTCGCTCCCTCTTTTGGTATGTATAACAGCTGATTAAAAAAATAATGCCCTGTGAGTATTATGGAGTCATGGAATATATTCTGGGTTGTTTTTTTTGTGTGCTTGTTCTCCAGAATTAAATAAGAAACAGCAACTGATTAAAAACATTTGGTTTTTATGCTGAAGTTTTAGGCATCGACATTTAAATCATAACTAAATTAAATTAAATATAACAAAGAAAAACACGCTTCCAAAGCTTTAACGCAAGACTTTCTTCCCACAGCTTACTTGAAAGTAGGAGATTTTTACTACTATGGTGCTCAGAACCAGACCAGGGATTTGAATATGTCAGCCCGGATGTACGCACAAGCAGCGCTGATGGGAGATGCCCAGGTGGGTAGCTGTTTTGACCCCCCCTCTTTGCTCATTCAGAAACGACAGCCCCCCCCCACACAGCGTGCAAAGGAATGTCTTTATCAGTCCCGGCTTTTGCTGGCTGCGAGCCCAAAATAAACATAGATAAATTCTCTGGCAAGAAGTTAAACAGCAAATGCAAAAACAAACCCTCACAGCAAACCAGGTTTACATAAAGCAAATCACTTATCCAAGTGCTTCTTTGAATCATGAACACGAACTAGAACAGGAACGGAACGGAACTAAGAATGACGTTGACTTCTGCAACTAAGGCGTGGCACCATCAGTCTTTTATCCACAGGAAGAGATCCTTAATGAGCCACAGCTGCTTGTTATCTTCTCCTGTGAGCATCCTGAAACCACTCACAGGAGATTTCTGTGTCAGTCTGATAGCAGCTCCAAAGGCTCCTACTGAGCCACAACACTATCCCCCACCGCAAGGCCCTTCCCCCGGATCTGACGGTCCGGATGCGGTCGGAATGGATTGTCCATACGATGGCCCGCACTCACCTCCTGTGTTTCCTCCTTCGTGATTCCCAAATACCTGCAGGGACATTCCCCTTGATCCAATGCTCCCCAGGTATCCGGTGGCCACCACATCTCCTCCCGCCCTGCGTGGCGTCGACGCCCTGTCCAGGGTCCTCCACCCTCTCCAAAGCTGACCCACCAGCCCCTGTGCTGTCGGAGACTGGCGGCAGCTCTAACAGCTCCGGCCGAGCCCTAACACCCTGTCCAGGGTTCTCCACCTCCTCCAAGGCCAACTCATAAGACCCCTCGCTGTCGGAGTCTGGCGGCAGCTCCACTGACTCCTGCCGGGCCACCACAGTAGCGGACGGTTAGCCTATCAAACATGAAACCTTCAAAAATGGCCTCAGGCTCTAGTCAAGCTTCCCCTCCTCTTACAAGCACCCCAAATCCAGACTCAGTCCGTTTCCCGAGTTACGACTCTGTAACTCTCTGGTTTGGCACAGCCACTAAAGAGAAGAGGGACGGGCTTCAACCGGTGGTTAGGACAGCAGAAAACACAACTGCATGACTCAAAACTGTCCCATTGAAAACGTGTTCCCGTCGGAAATAAACAGAGAGCCAGTTTGTTTGGTGAAAAACTTTATCTCGATCTAAGGAATTAGGTGATAACCGGCACTAAATGACTATGATACAAAGGTAAGCGAATCCAAGTCAGTTCTAACAAAGTTACCGTATATATATATATATATATATATATATATATATATATATATATATATATATATATATATATATATATATATATATATATATAATATATATATATCATTACTCTGCCAAGCTCCACCCACAAATCCACCCAGATGACAGCCCTCATCACCAGCACCAATCTCCATGACCCTCAGCCCCCCTCAGCCACACATACCCCTCCCCCACGGAGTGTCATCATTGCCTCCCTCCTTATCGGCTGCATCCATGTAGAAGAGTTACCTCAGAGTAGGCGGTTGCACCCGAGTGGAAGAGTTACTTCAGAGTAGGGGGTTGCAACGGAGTAGAAGCGTTACTTCAGAGTAACTGACAATTGTATTTTATAGTGCAGTGGCCTAGAGGTGGAGCTCTCGCCTCGCGATCAGGAGGCCGTGAGTTCGATCCTAGGTAGAGGCAGATGTTTCTCTCTCCGGTCACGCTGAAATTATATCTGCTGAATATAATTCCGCATTGGTGACAGGAAGGGCATCTGGCCAGTAAATCCTCAGCTCCATTTAGTTGCCCAGACTCCACCCTGCAAGGGGTCATTAAAGAGACAATAATGCTTGTATTTTATGATTATGATCATGATTTATCGCTTGATGCTTGTATGAACCCTGAGAGCTTCTGCACCAGAGACAAATTCCTTGTGTGTCACACATGGCCAATTAAGCTCTTTCTGTTCTGTTCTGTTCTATTCTGTTCTATTCCATTCTATTCCTTATTCCATTTCATATTCTATTCTGTTATGTTCTATTCCTTATTCCGTTCCTTATTCTACTCTGCTCTGCTCTGCTCTACTCCTATTCTATTCTATTCTATTCTATTCTATTCTATTCTATTCTATTCTATTCTATTCTATTCCTTTCCATTCCATTCTTATTCTATTCTCTTCTATTCTATTCCTTCCATATTCTGTTCTATTCTATTCTACTCTGCTCTGCTCTACTCCAATTCTATTCTATTCTTATTCTAGTCTATTCCTTCCATATTCTATTCTTTCCATATTCTGTTCTATTCTATTCTCTTATTCTATTCTATTCTATTCTTATTCTAGTCTATTTTCCATATTCTATTCTTTCCATATTTTGTTCTATTCTACTCTACTCTACTCTACTCTACTCTACTCTACTCTACTCTACTCTACTCTACTCTACTCTACTCTACTCTACTCTACTCTACTCTACTCTACTCTACTCTACTCCTATCCTATTCCATTCCATTCCATTCCATTCTTTGCTATGCTATGCTATGCTATGCTATTGGAATCTTACCAGCAAGACAGTCCAATTAACCATCATTTTATCTCTTCCAGGGATTCTTTAATTTGGCTCTTCTTCTGGAAGAAGGTTATCCTATCCCAAGTTCCCTTTTAGATCGTTTAGAAATCGACAGCACTGCCCACTCCAGAAATATGTCCCTCCATCAGGAGCTTTATGAAAGGTAGGCCTGTTCTTTTTTTCCCCCCTCTGTTTTCTTTTTGACAGATCCTGAAGTCAAGAGTTGAACATTTAGAGTGGTGTCTGTGGAACATGAGTTAGAAGTGACTTGTGGGAATGAAGCCTTCAGTTCTCCTTCTGCACAAACGCTCGGAAAGAAACAGGCCTAGAGATGAGGTGAATTCTGGTTCAAAAGTGCGGACAATTGTCACTTCCCGGTTGAGAGCCAGGTTGAGCCAAAACATCCGTTTTGCAACGGGGCAACATTTCAAGATCAGAAGCTCAAGATCAGAAGCTCAAGATCAGAAGCTCAAACCAGGGTTGGGCTCCAGCCGGCACGACTGCCGTTCACTGGCGCATTGCGCTAGAAATTGTTCTGCGCATGAACAGAACCGAAAACCAAGATGGCCGCAGCGATGGAGGCGACTGGGGAAACAGTTCAGGGGCGTGGCACAGATGTGGGTTCCTACCAGTTCGCATCGGTTCGGAGGAACTGGTAGTGGAAATGGCAACTGGGTCTCCGAACCGGTAAGGACAGCATGCTCGCCACGCCCCTGAACCAGTTCCCCGGTCTCTGTGACATCTTTTTTTTGACGCTTTTAAATGTTCTGTACATGCAAAATCATGCACGGACCGAACTGGCAGTAATGCCAGCAGAAACTCACCCCTGGCGTGGCAGGCCTGGGCCGTTGCCTGCTCCAGAGACCCAGGCCGTCATACCGCTACCGGTTCGGCCAAACAGATCTGAACTGATAAGAGCCCACCACGGACTCGAATTGCAATTAGAATCTTTGAGATAACCCATAGGTACTCTGCACGGGTGTTTCTTGTAAGTAGGCTGCAAGAATTAATGTTTTCCGGTCCGCTGATGAGCTGAGCAGCTGGGAGTTGATTTCAACACATCAGAATAGAGCTGGAAGGGACCTTGGAGATCTTCTAGTCCAACCCCCTGCTCAAGGAGGAGACCCTATACCATTTCAACTAGGTGGCAGTCCAGTCTTTTCTTAAAAACCTCCAGGGATGGAATCCCCCCCACAACTTCTGAAGGCAAGCTGTTCGATTAGATCAGTGTTTCTCAACCTTGGCAACTTGAAGATGTCCGGACTTCAACTCCCAGAATTCCCCAGCCAGCAAATGCTGGCTGGGGAATTCTGGGAGTTGAAGTCCGGACATCTTCAAGTTGCCAAGGTTGAGAAACACTGGATTAGATAATTGTTCTGACTGTTAGGAAGTTTCTCCTTAGTTCTAGGTTGCTTCTCTCCTTGATTAGTTTCCACCC
>NW_028261390.1:71538554-71568554 GCF_051295495.1 Thamnophis sirtalis
CTGGGAGTTGAAATCCAGGCCTCCTTAAAATAAAATAAAAAAGTTTGCTACAGTTGAGAAAGTTAGGAGAGAATCGAGATATATTGCCTTATTTATTTGCTATTATTTTGTCATGAAAACCAACAGACTACATCGCAGCTTTTAAGATGGGTGGATTTGAACTTGCAGCTGGCTAGGGAATTCTGGGAGCTGAAATCCACCCAATTTAAAAGCTGCCGAGTTGGAAAAACACTGATCTGCATGGTTTAAAATAAGGACCAGAATCGGACTTCCTAAATCGCATAAATCCTCAAATTTATTCTTGTCTGAATGTCTGAATTAACTCTAGCAGTGTTTCTCCACCTTGGCAACTTGAAGATGTCTGGATATATATATATATTTAGTGTCACAACCCCTGGTATGCCCCAATTATGGGAGGAAGCTAACTGCTTCCATTCTCTGTCCATCGGCTCGTCACAAGAGACCATCCAGACAGAAAGCCCAATATTTTACTGTTGCCTTTTTACATTTGTGTTGTATTTGTGCATTTATTTATTTATCAAATTTATATATATAAATTTCTTAATTAGTTACATAATACCATAACAATCTTACAATCTTACTACTATTCTTAGAGTTACTAAAGATAACTCTTTTCCCCTTTCTTCCTCTTTTAGCCATGTTCTCCTGGGCTCTCAAAAATCCCACTTTTAATTCTTTTTCTTCTTCTCCCCCTTTCCTCCAATTTCTTCTTTTTCTTTTCTGTCTCCTGGTCTCTAAGGCAGCACCCTTAACCGCTGCCCCAAGCTACACTGGTGATTACATCAGGATCCTCCCAAGATTGGGATAAAGTAAAAAAAAAAAAATGACTTGAGCTGACCTTTTTAAGCCAGCTTTTATATGCAAATTATTTGAGGGAACTTAATACGTTGCGATCTCTAAAAATCACATTCAGGAGCAGTGCTTCGTTTTTTCAACCGTTTCACAGGAAGGCGTGCTACTGTTGATTCGGTGATCTCTTCCGGCATCCTCTTTGCTATGCCGTGGTGTTTTTTTTTTGGGGGGGGGGTAGTGTCAAAAGATCAGAAACACAAGATTTTTAATTGAAACAATTCGCTTTAATGATAAAACAATCAGGCTGGCTAAAAGTGTGGTCTTGTTGTTATACCGAATGTGGACGATAGCAGCAGGACCAATACTACACATGGGTAAAATGAACCTCACCTTAAGAAGGGAAGGCTCCCTCTTCCAGATGTTTCTC
This sequence comes from Thamnophis sirtalis, assembly GCF_051295495.1. NCBI lineage: Eukaryota > Metazoa > Chordata > Lepidosauria > Squamata > Natricidae > Thamnophis > Thamnophis sirtalis. The sequence goes on from NW_028261390.1 coordinate 71,539,795, forward strand.
TCCTAAAATAAATTAAATGTAACCGGACAATTGTGGCAGATCTGCAGCAGCACAGACTGTGTGGCCTTTATTGTTTTTGAGAAAGCAAAGCCCCAATCCTTTCTTTTTAAATAGTTTGCAGGAACGGATAAAGACTGAAGTCAGAATAAATGGATAAACCCGCAATACAGTAAATTTTCAACATTAAGGCTTACGCGTTTGAAAGTATCAAGTAAATTATCCCAACAGGTTACATTGGTTTAACAAACATTAAAAGAAAGAGCAATGCGAGAAAACGGAGGTATTGCTCTGCAGGTAAAGATACAGCATTTCAGAGAAAGCTAGGCACAACGTTAAACCCCCCCCCAAAAGCCCCCGTTTTTGACACAGACGTTTTGAGCTTCGAACCCTGAAGTTTCAAACAAGTGTTTGCTAAATCCTTGGTAAGTGTAAAGTCACTCCGATCATCCTTCTCGCAAGCGATCAGCTAAAAGCCAAGTGCAAAGTTTAGAGCTGTTGTGGAATCGCCTGGCACCCAAATGATCAAAAATGGTTTTTCTGATTTGCAAAGGTTTCGATCTCCTCGAGACCAAGCTAGTAGTGGTGTTAGGAAGAGGCAACTTATCCACCAGTGAACTTTGGTTTCAAGTTAGTCCATTTAACTGGCTTTGGTAAAAAAAAAATTAAAATTAAAAAAAAAAACCCATTGCTCCTGACAAAATTGCAGCAGAAATATCCTAACAAAATACGTGTATTTCCCCCAATTCATCATCCTGACAAAAAGAATCGCAAGACGGAAAGCATGCATCTATCGATATGTGTAATCTGAGAAAAATAAAAATAAATAACTACGGTATGTTCCTTTTATTTATTTCCTTTGTAGCGTTTTCCCTCATCCGGTTCTTGGTCCAGGAAAAAAAACAAAAAACAATTCTTGGAATGTGTCACTTCTTGGTACTAAGTAAAACAGTGTTAAAGGTGTCTTTTGAAAGGATATTCTTTAAACATCGACAAAGTCACCTGTAATTGGCTCAATATTTTTAACACAGAAAACGAAACAAAAAAACTGAGGAGGCATGAAAACATGGGAACATTGTTCCTAAAACTGTGGTATTCCCCCAAAGGGAAAAAAAACACAGATTTTTAAATAGCAATAGCCAATTCTTTTTTTTTTTAGTACAGATGGAGCTTGTAGCTAAAAATGCAGAGGCTGTGCAATAAATTAGGCATGAAACTGTGGTGAAGAAGCATCGACCAAGTATTCCATTCCTTTCCCAAATGAAACAATGCGCAGTGGAGCATATGCTAAATTGCACTTAGAACTGCCTGCCTTTCAAGGCAAAGAAGGTGTGAGCACTATGACATAATTAGGGTATGTAATTCCTCTCTACCAACATGCATTTCTTTAACCCACCTTCAAGTCCAAAATGCAGATGGGGTGGGATTGGTCCTGTGGATTAGATTAAGATGACGGGGAGACAACTAGGTAGTGGAATAAAAGGCCGGGCCTTTCAATCCGATCTATTAAAAATTAAGATTATGATTTCTGATATTGTAGGCAACAGAATCTCTCCCCCCCCCCCCCGCCCCGTTAATTCAAAAGTAGTCTTTGGCATCTGTAAACTTTTATCCCCACCCCCACCCCTTTTTCAAAACTAAATAAAGAAAAAAAAAAAACATCGAACCGTCTATTAAAAAAATACAGTTTAGGACAAGCTCCTCGTTTCCCTGATGTAAAATTTTTCACAATTTTAAATAAACTGTAAACGGAGTACATTCAATATATAAAACTTCTGAGGTTTTGGCAGAAGGGCAGAGGGGAAAAAAAAATATTCAGGAATCTTTACATAGTAGAACATCTTGCTCAACCAAAGGGCTTTTCAACTTGTCTTTTACCAGGAGGAGAAAAAAGGCTTCCGGCTGTGGAAAGTCTGAGTAAATGCATTGCTCAAGTGAACGATCCTTCCTTGTGTCCCACTGTGGCTTCTCTCCACGATCACCCGAGGCATCTGGACCAGCTGAAGAGGGCTTCTGCCATCCTTTAAGGCCTGAGTAAGGTTAAGTATCTGCAAAAGAGGAACCATGCTAAGCTTAGCCTTGTCGCTGGCAAAAGCCGTCTACCGCAGGGGTCAGCAATTTGCGGCTCTGGAGCCGCACGTGGCTCTTTCATCCCTCTGCTGCGGCTCCCTGCCGCCGGCCGGCTCCACAATTGATAGGGCTTTCGGTTAGGACAGGTAGAGGAAAAAGGACGCTACGCTAGGAGGAGACTCTATTGTGGGGGGAACCGGACTTCCAGATGGCTCCAGAATTGAACAGGGGGCTTTGTGGCTCTTGGAGTGTTTAAGAGTGCCGATCCCTGGTCTACCTATAAGAGATCCTGCTATGTGCTCGCTACAGTAATATGGACACGAGACCGCACGCAGCATGGATGTAGTTAATGGAACTACATCCACGTGGAGGGAAGTGAGCAATGAGGTACTCCAAGGCTCTGTTTTAGGACCAGTATTCTTCAACATCTTGGAGTGGTGCCGTGGCCTAGAGGTGGAGCTCTCGCCTCCCAATCAGGAGGCTGTGAGTTCGATCCTAGGGAGAAGCAGATATTCGTCTCTCTGGGCACAAGGGGGATATATCTGCTGAACAAAACTGATAGCTGCATTCAGTTGTCCCGACTCTACTCCGCAAGGGATTATGGGGTCGTTAAAAGATGATGATATCCTTTATTATCTTCATCAATGGTGTAGATGAGGGAATACAGGCAGTCCTCAACTTACAACAGTTCATTTAGTGACCGTTCAAAGTTACAACAGCACTGAAAAAAATGACTTAGGGCCATTTTCCCACACTTATGACCAAGGGTCACATGATTTACATTCGGGATCTTGACAACTGACTCACATTTATGATGGTTACAGTGTCCCGGGGGTGTGTGTGTGTCAGGCGATCCCCTTTTGCGACCCTCTGACGAGCAAAGTCAATGGGGAAGCCAGATTCACTTAACAACCGGGTGACTAATTTAACAACTACAGTGATTCACTTAACAAACCTGGCAAGAAAAGCAATAAAATGAAGCGAAACTCAAAATTTCTGCCTTAACATAAATTTTGGGCTCAATTGTGACCGTAAGTTGTGGACCACTTATAATTAATGAAAACAAGTTGTGTACTAAAATCTAGAAAGGAGGGGGGGGGGGAAACCTAGATTCTATACTTAACTCAAAAGCAACTGCTACAATTATAGGTGAGGCAAAGATGCAAATTTAGAACACATTGTCCAAGAGAAAATCTCCTTACCTGTCCTCTCATCACAGACATTTGGTTTTCAAAGGTGGCTTTGTCAAACCCTTTGTCAGTCTTTATTGGGAGAAAAATAAATTGATTTGAGAAACCTTCATAAGTCAAATCAGATCCACCTATAAATAACCAGACTTAAAATAATAAGAAAGCATAAGAAACCATTAAAAAGCTTGTACAAAGTCCAATTAACTTTCCATAGTTTGACATTTCACTGTATTTACAGCTTAGAACAACAAATCTATATATATATATATATAAGTGATTTCGGAACATCATCACAAAATCTCCAGAACCGTAAAGCCTACAAACTTGAAATGTGGCACGTATCTTCCTCTTGGCGTCTAGGTGCTCGCTAAGAAAAGATTTTTTTTTGAAATGACCATCAGATCATTAGTATTTCTTATATTATTATTAACACGCTCTGAGGATAAGGAGCGAGATGTTGTACTTCCCCTCCCCACCTGAAAAGAACTCTGTTCCAACTGCCATTGGGCGTGGGTGTGGCCAGCACGTGGCTCATCCGGCCTGCGGGCTGGGAGTTTGGAGAGGATCAATGGGACCAGCCTGACAGAGAGAAGGGGATAAGAGAGGAGAGACTTCGGTGGGGCAAGGTGAGGGAGAGAAGGAGAGAGGAGAGGTCAATCATAATTATTCATTAATGTTTTCTAAAGCTTTTACAAAGCTTTTAACTGTCGATTTATCAAGCCCAACCACATAGTTCCGTAGCGAAGCACGGGTATCCAACCGACTAGTATGCTATAGAAGAAATATGCACAAATGTGCATTATTCTGTCCATTGCGGTGCTACTTTAAAACAGTCTTGTCCAAAAATTACTTTTGAAAATTTACCTTGAAAAGCTCATAAAGATCTTCACAGAGGTCCTGTACAAAATTCATGTCAGAAATACGAGGAAGTATCAAATCTATGGTCTCTTGAGAAAAGGGGACCTTTGCCTGGGGAAGCCAAGCCCAGTGGAATGGATCTGAGGGAGGGGAAAGAGACAAAAAGGGACGTGAAGGGAAGCCTTTCCGAATAAACAGGTTGAATGTTCAACTTTTCCATTGTAATGTTCAATTAACTGACTTTAAGATAAAGGTTCTCCTCGTACATATGTGCTTGTCGTTCCTGACTCTAGGGGGTGGTGCTCATCTCCATTTCAAAGCCGAAGAGCCAGCGCTGTCCGAAGACGTCTCTGTGGTCATGTGGCAGGCATGACTCAACACCGAAGGCACACGGAACACTATTTCCTTCCCACCAAAGGTGGTTCCTATTTTTCTACTTGGATTTTGTACATGCTTTCGAACAGCTAGGTTGGCAGAAGCTGGGACAAGTCACGGGAGCTCCCTCCGTTACACTGTGCTAGGGATTTGAACTGTCGAACTGCTGACCTTCTGATCAAGAAGCTCAGCATCTTTAGCCACTGGGCCACCGAGTCCCTGGTCTTTGCAATACAAAATCCGATTAATCATTTCTGTTCACATGAAATTAACACCTTAAAAGAAAAGCATGAATGCCTGCCTTCTGTTTGCTAGGTGGATATTATTATTTATTCTTTTGTGCATTAGGTTTCTATCCCATGTTCATGACTTTGTAAGTAATTCAAGGTGGCAAACATATATAATAGTCCTTCTTCCTCTTCTTTTTCTCCACAACCACCCAGTGAGGTTAATTGGGCAAGACAGAGTGACTCAAAGTCACCAAGCTTTCATGTCTAACAATTTCCTGGTTTCTAGGCCAGCACCATAACTTTACACTATTGTCCATCTGTAGATATACGCGGTGGCTCAGTGGCTAAGACACTGAGCTTGTCAGGCAGAGGTGTCGGCAGTTCGAATCCCTAATGCTACGTAACGGAGTGAGCTCCTGTGACTTGTCCCAGCTTCTGCCATACTAGTAGTTTGAAAGCATGTAAAAAATGCAAGTAGAAAAATAGGAACCACCTTTGGTGGGAAGGGAACAGCGTTCCGTGCGCCTTCGGTGTTGAATCATGTCGGCTACATGACCACGGAGACTTCTTTGGACAGTGCGGACTCTTCGGCTTTAAACGGAGATGAGCACCGCCCCCTAGAGTCGGGAATGACTAGCCCAAATGTGCAAGGGGAACCTTTACCTTTACCTTAGATATAATAAAATCTGCTAATAACAATTCTTGCAATCTCATGCATTCTTATGTAGGAAAATTCAAAAACTCACATGCTCTCCACTCATCCGGATGCTTGAAAGGAAAAGCAAGGCCATTATCAATTGCTGCAATTTGAATAATAGGCTCCTTTTCATTAATCCACTGGATCTCCTATGGGAAAACAATGAACAAAAACAAAATTCAGAAGTAATCAAGGCACGCCTATTTAGCACAAAAACAAAAACTTACATTTGAACAGAATATTAAGCCCGCGCAATATAGGTCATGCAATATTCTTTTCCATTTATAATTCGGCAATCATCTAGCACAAGTACCATATTTTTCAGACTATAAGACGCACCGGAGTATAAGACGCACCATGATTTTGAAGAGGTAATTTTTTTTAAAAAACGTTTTTGCACTTTGCAGGCACCCCAAACCATCTGCACACCTCATTTTTTTGGGGGGGAAGGGCATGCAGAGGCTTTGGGAGGCTTGTAGAGTGTCCTTGGGGGCTGGGGGGAGGGCAAAAATGAGCAAAAAAATGGCCTGTTTTTGCTTGCTTTTGCCCTCCCCAGCCCCGGGAGCACTCTGCAAGGCTCCTAGAGGCTATGACACATCCATTTTTGCAAAGGGGGCGGGGTTTCGGTAGGGTAGGCCAAAAATGCTGTATTCAGTGTATAAGACGAACCCAGATTTTCACCCTCTTTTTTTTGAGGGGGGGGGAAGGTGCATCTTATACTCCAAAATATAAAATTGATGACTGAGAAAGTATTGCACATGGTTTAATTCTATCTTATTCCATTAAGAACACAGGATGGGAAAGAATTCTTGATAGCATTCATAATCAGATACAGAACTGAACACAAATCCCATCACTTATTGATCACACTGCATCCCTATGATCAAAAACCAAAGGCCCTTTGTCCTACCTTGTCAGAAAGATCCGTCCCGTCGCTCTGTTTTTCATACTTCACCAACCAATTATCGTTGCCTCTATCTTCAAAGAAATGAAGGAGAATCACAATGAAATGAAAGGCAAAAGGGGTGCCGCACTAAAATCTGTCACAGCAATGAAATACAAGAATGAAACAGCTCGTAATATTTAAAGGTCTGGGCCTGTTATTTTAAACAAACTGCAGGTGGAATTTTTTAAAAAGCAAATTGCAGGTGACATTGCAACCGTCATAAATACAAACCGGATGCCAAGCATCTGAAAGTAAGTCATGTGACTGTGGGGACACTGCCATGGTCGTAAGTGTGAAGAATAGAATAGAATAGAAATAGAATAGCAGAGTTGGAAGGGACCTTGGAGGTCGTCTAGTCCAACCCCCTGCTTAGGCAGGAAACCCTACATCACTTTAGTCAAATGGATATCCAACATCTTCTTATAAACCTCCAATGTTGGAGCATTTACAACTTCTGAAGGCAGTTCGTTCTACTGCTTAAATGTTCTCTCTGTCGGGAAATTCCTCCTTAGTTCTAAGTTGCTTCTCTCCTTGATTAGTTTCCACCCATTGCTTCTTATCCTGCCCTCAGGTGCCTTGGAGAATAGCTTGACTCCCTCTTCTTTGGGGCAGCCCCTGAGATATTGGAAGACTCCTATCATGTCTCCCCTGGTCCTTCTTTTCATTAAACTAGACAGACCCTAAATAGTCCTGAGTCAGTTTTTTCAGTGCCGTTGTAACTTTGGTCACTAAATGAACTGTTGTTAAGTTGAAGACTACCCATATTAGTCTACCATGGTCCAGCCTAAAGGCAGTGACAATTCAATATATACCATTTAAGCCTTAAAGAACATGGACATTTCCTAGCCCGTTTTCCTCTGCTTGAATTTGATAAGAATTCAAGGATAATGTCATAAGAGATGAAAAGAATAATAATTATTTTTTTAAACCCTATTAATGGTAAATGTAAAGGTTCCCCTGGCACATATGTGCCAGTTGTCCCAGACTCTAGGGGGCGGTGCTCATCTCCGCTTCTAAGCTGAAGAGCCAGTGCTATCCGAAGACGTCTCCGTGGTCATGTGGCCGGCATAATTTAACACCGAAGGCGCACGGAATGCTGTTCCCTTCCCACCAAAGGTGGTTCCTATTTTTCTACTTGCATTTTTTACGTGCTTTCGAGCTGCTAGGTTGGCAGAAGCTGGGACAAGTCATGGGAGTTCACTCCGTTATGCGGCGCTGGGGATTCAAACCGCCAAACGGCCGGCCTTTCTGATCGACAAGCTCAGCATCTTAAAAAACCGTATTACATACCAGTATTTCTGATAACATAATCAAGCACGACCAGTTTCTCAAACTGGGACTGAAACTGCTTCCTTGTGTTCTCAGGCAAGGGGTCGGTTTCAAATTTCCTGAGCCAATAGTCAGCCTCCTTGTAACCTTCCACGAAAAGCTGAAAGGAGCCGACCTACGATTTAAAAAAAAAGAAAAAAAAGCCTGCATTTATGAAACAGGCCTGGACGCATAAAGCATTTATAAAGTGCTCTTTCTACGTGAAAGCAAATAAAGATGTTAAAGTCAATGCCCTTCCTAAGTACAGCCAGGAGTTTAATCAATAGATATAAAAATAACATTTATGGGGAAAGAAGATTCCACTGCTAATTGTCAAGTTCAGTTGGCTTGAGAATGCCTTTCAAAATGTATTTTTAATCTGAACCTGCACTTCAAGACTCAAAGGCCCAAAAGTCCTCCGATGCATGGTGGGGAATTAGAGTTTTGTCTGTGTTTTCTTGTATTTCTTGTTTAAAATAATAATAATTATTGCGGCACAATTCAGTAGCACAAATGATCCATTGGAATTTGTGCAAAAATTATAATATTAAAACAGCAACAAACTGGTGGGAACATCAGCCTGAAAAAGTCACCGAAAATCAGATGGTCAAGATCTTGTGGGATTTTCGCATACAAACGGACAAAATACTGGCGCATAATACACCAGACATCACACTGGTTGAGAAAAATAAGGTCACAATCATAGACATCGCAATACCAGGTGATAGCAGGGTCGCCGAGAAGGAACATGAAAAAATCGCAAAATACCAGGACTTAAAAATTGAAATTCAATGACTATGGCACAAACCAGCAGTGGTAATTCCAGTGGTAATCGGCACACTGGGTGCTATTCCAAAAGCACTGGAATTACATTTAAAACAGTTAAAAGTTGACAAAATCACCATCAGTCAAATGCAAAAAAGACGCACTGCTTGGAACTGCACGCATATTACGAAAATACGTTATGACGTCCGATGCCCCTGGGTGGGGCCCGACTAGTAACCAATGCGAAATCCGGCGAAAAAACTGGCCGCTGTGATACAATTGTGTAATAATAATAATATTGAAGTCTACTGAGGAAATAAGTCTTCTAGCTTCAAGATTCCTCGGTGGGGTGAAAAAAAAACTTTACTGTCTTTAGTGTTACATCAAGACTTAAAACTTTTCCAATTTTATACATTCCTAATTATTCCTATGTCTAGACATCTATTATTTCTAAGCTGTGCATTTCATGTTCCTATTATTTATCCATTGATACCAGTTTTCCCAAACTCTATAATATTCTGAGTCTTCCTAATTAGGAATGTATAAAAATGCATTTGAATAACAAATGGTTATGTTAGTTAAAAAGGATTGTAAAATTATTTTTAAACGTATTTGTATCTTAATGTTTTAAATTTTCAATAAAGGTTTTTTAAAAAAAACTTCAAAACTTTTCCTTATTATTTATACTTTTTATTACTTACAAATTATCCCAGAGCAGAAATAGAAAGAAAGAACAAACAGCCCTAAAATTGAAGCGGGGAACTGCCAAGGGTTTACCTTAGGAGGTAGTCCAATGCGGTGAAACTTTTTGCCAACTTTTGGCACTTTTTCCAAAGCGTATTTCTTGCCCCTCGACTTGGCACGATCTATTGCACTGTAGTTGAACGTCTCGCTTACAAACCAGACAACCTTAAACAAAGACAGTGGAATAAGGTTTAACATTTTCGTGGCGACACTGCATTCATCGAATCCACCTCTTTTCGAAGCTGTACAGGTAGTCCTTGGCAAACAACGGTTCATTTAGTGACTGGAGTTACAACGGCACTGAGGAAAAGTGACTTATGGCCGTCTTTCACACTTTCAATTTTGGCATCCTCGTGCGATCAAAATTCAGACGCCCGGCAAGTGGTTCATCGTTATGACCGTTGCAGCGTCCTGGGGTCACGTGGTATCCCCCTTTGCAACCTTTTGTCTAGCAAAGTCAAGGGGGAAGCCAGATTCACTTAACAACCAGGTTACTAACTTAACAACGGCAGTGATTCACTTAGCAACTGAAAGGTTGCACAATGGGACAAAAGCTCACTTAACAAATGTGTCCCTTACCAGCATAAATGTTAGGCTCAATTGTGGTCGTAAGTCGAGGACTACCTGTATCTTGCCTCTATGCTTTCTAGTAATAAACAAAGATGAAAACGTTTGTCTCCCTCCACTAAGTCATCAACTGCTCAGAAGTCAGAGGAGAATCAACCGAGGCACCTTGGCGACTTCATTTGAGGTGACTTCTGCTACAGTTGATTGCTTGCATTCCAGCAACATTTTTATGAGGCCAGTTTCGGAGAATTACAACGAAATTGCAAGTTGTCAAATTTGCAAGCCGTTGCAAAAAAAGGAGGAGTGAAAAAGTGTACAGGAAGGGAGAAAAGGGGATTGGCTGGATCCACCCTGAAAGCTGCAGGGTTGAGAGTGATGTCGGCAGCTCTGTATCTATAGCAGCGTATCGATAAAATATACCCAAAATTCCAATTGGACCCCCAGGCCAAAAAAGGGAAGGGCCCTTCACCTAAGCTAATTTTCTGCCTCATGCTGACATCTCCCTCAAATTCCACCAAACTCCCCCTGAGGCCAATATGAGCCAGCCGTCTGCAGTAGCAGCCAAAAAAGCCAACGCAATCCTAAATTGCATGAACAGAGGGGTACAATCAAGATCAAGGGAGATGCTAATACCACTTTATAAAGCCTTAGTAAGGCCACACCTAGAGTACTGCATCCAGTTTTGGTCACCACACTATAAAAAAAGAGGTGGAGACTCTAGAAAGAGTGCAGAGAAGAGCAACCAGGATGATTGGGGGACTGGAGGCTAAAACATACGTTGGACGTAGCTTGACCCCCTCCTCTCTGTGGCAGCCCCTCAAATATTGGAAGATGCTCTCCTGTCTCCCCTGGTCCTTCTCTTCACTAGACTAACCAGGCCCAGTTCCTGCAACTGTCCAGGACGTTGGGGGACTGGAGGCTAAAACATACCTTGGACGGTTGCAGGAACTGGGCATGGCTAATCTAGGGAAGAGAAGGACCAGGGGAGACATGAGAGCAGGGTTCCAATATTTGAGGGGCTACCAGAGAAAAGAAGGAGTCAACTTATTTCCCAAAGCACCTGAAGGCCAGACAAGGAATAATGGATGGAAACTGGAGATATTCAACCTGGAAATAAGGAGAAATTTCCTGACAGTGAAAACAATCAACCAAGGAGCAGAAGTTGCCTTCAGAAGTAGTGGGAGCTTCATCACTGAAAGCTTTCAAGAAGAGACTGGGCTGCCATTGGTCAGAAATGGTGTAAGGTCTCCTGCTTGGGTGGAGGGTTGGGCTAGATCAGTGTTTCCCAACCTTGGTGACTTTAAGTCCTATGGACTTCAACTCCCAGAATCCCCCAGCCAGCATAGCTGGCTGGGGAATTCTGGGAGTTGAAGTCCACAGGACTTAAAGTCACCAAGGTTGGGAAACACTGGGCTAGATGATCTTCATACAAGATCCCTTCCAAGTCCAAAAATTAGTTTGAAAGGTTTTCATTTAACATTTTTTCACAGTTTTGACCAGAAGTTCTTTTCTCCATGCTCAATTTATGTTGCAAATCTCTCCTACCTTCGTTTTGGGTACCACTCCCAATCCTAGTTTGCTGTCCACAAGGTAAGCGCCAGCTTCCGAGAGGTATCCCTGATTAGGAACAAGACAGCCTCTGCCAAAGCAGCAAGGGCAGCAGATCTTGTGGAAATATTTGGTCCATTTCGGATTGAGATGACCGTAAGGCTCTTCAGATTTGGGTTTAAACACGCCAATACTTTTCTAAAGGAGAAGGGGGTAAAAAAAGGAAGAACGAATAAGGAATCATAAAGAAAGGAATCAGGAAAATGTGCACTTGTTTGCTAGTCGTACATAGAAATAGTTTATAAAAACATGTATTTTTAATTTTTTCATCCCGCCTTTATTCGTTTTATAAATAACTCAAGGTAGCAAAAAGACCGAATGTTCCATTCTCTTCTTCTCCTCAGCGCAATAACTCTGCGAGGCGAATTGGGCCAGAATGGGACAACTCGCTGCGGCCAGCTTACTGCAGGACAATTTAACAATTCTGTGTAATTCTTTAAAATAAATTAAAAAATCATTTTGATTTTGCCCTTCACATTTCATTCTGTCCTTCCTTTGGCATCCTTTCTTTATATGATTCCGTACCACCATTTCTTTGATGTTAGTGTAACTCTGGTCCTGCAGCGAATTGTCCCAAATAGAATAGGAAGAATAGAAATAGGAATAGAATAGAATAGAAAATGGAATAGAAAATGGAATAGAAAATAGAATAGAGAATAGGAATAGGAATAGAATAGAGAATAGAATAGAGAATAGAAATAGGAACAGAATAGAATAGAAAATGGAATAGAACAGAGAATAGAATAGAGAATAGAATAGAATAGAAAATGGAATAGAAGATGGAATAGAAAATAGAATAGAAAATGAAATAGAAAATACAATAGAGAATAGAAATAGGAATAGAATAGAGAATACAGTAGAGAATAGAATAGAATAGAGAATAGAGAATAGAAATAGGAATAGAATAGAGAATAGAATAGAGAATAGAATAGAGAATAGAATAGAATAGAGAATAGAATAGAGAATAGAATAGAGAATAGAATAGAGAATAGAACAGAGAATAGAACAGAGAATAGGAATAGGGAAGGGAAGAGAATAGGTGAAGGAATAGAATAGAGAAGAATAGAGTAGAATATAGTGGAACAGAGTAGAGTAGAGTAGAATAGAATAGAATAGAATTCTTTATTGGCCAAGTGTGATGGGACACAGAAGGAATTTGTCTTTGGTGCAGATGCTCTCAGGGTACATAAAGAAAAATAAAATACATTCATCAAGAGTCATAAGATACAACCCTTCGTGATGGTCATAGGTTACTAATAAGCAATCAAATCCTACTAGGAAACAAATAAAACAATATAAATCGTAAAGATGCAAGCAACATGGTTATAGTCCTACGTGGGAAGAGAGAGGTACTAGGAAGGAAGAGAAGAAGAATAAGTAGTGCAGTCTTGGTAGGTGAGGTGAGAGAAGTGAGGGGGTCGTGGGGAGTCAGGCACAGCAAATTGCCACAGATCCAACTCTGACCAAGAATGGTTGGTCCGAAGTCACCTGAGTGGGCTTCCCTGCCGAAGGGGGCACCAGAACTCAACTTCTACATCTCCAAACAACACGGAAGAGAAGCCTTGATGGTCTTGGCCAGTGCTGGCTGGAGAATTCTGGGAGTTGAAGTCCACAAGTCTTAAAGTTGCCAAGTTTGGGAACCACTGGTCTTGGCTCTCTAAAGCTACCTGGTTATCTAAAATTCAACGTCACTACCGTAGGGGGTGTCAAACTCGATTTCACTGAGCCGCATTGGGGTTGTGTTTGACCTCAGGAGTCCGCGGGGGGTGGGGGGGGCATGGCCAGTTCGACATCACTCATGTTGAGGGCATCCGTGGAGGCGCGAGGACTTTGCCAGCAAAAAAGAGGTTCCCGGGTTCTGTTTTCGGCTGCGACGGCCTCCCGCAACCCTCTGCCAGGGAAAACGGAGTCCGGGGTGTGTGTGTGGCAGGGGCACCGTGGGCCAGTTCTCTGCTGTTTCCAGGGCAGCCCCACGGGCCACCTCTAAGCACCCCCAGGCCTTGAGTTTGAAACCCCTGTTCATTCAATGACCTTTCAAAGTTGCAACGGCACTGAAAAAAAGGGCTGTTTTTCACGCTTAGAGGATCATTTCAACATCCCCAAGCTCACCCAGTCCAAATTCAGACACTTGGCAACTGACTCACATATGTGTCGGTCGCAGTCTTGGAATCATGGGATCACCACGTGTGACCTTCTGACAAGCAGAATCACTTAGCAACCGTGCAACTGCAGTGTTTCAGTTAATTCTGAGGTGTTAAAAGTTGCGTAAATTCAAAATACAAGTCGAGCATCAAAATATAAAGGCTTCATTTTTTTTTTTTTGCAACTTCACCTTCCAAAACAGATACACGCAGCGTTTAAACCGTAGTCACAATAAAGCATCATGTTTTATTTATACAATATCCATTAGCAGAATAAAGAGCGTTCCAAAAATAAAATCAAAAACTCGATACGATGCTGTTGTTGTTTCGGAGCTGCCATTGATTTCGGGTGGAAAGAAAAGAGGAAAAGGCAGCCCTGACTTTGAACATGAAGGAGCAATAAAACTAGCAATTTTTTTTTCACTCTCACGGCAATGTTTAGTTCAGCTCTGACGAGAGTTTTACTTGCCCTCAAATGCAATCACTGCATATTTTCCCAATATACTGTAATATTGACTCTAATAGTGTCCCTAAAATTAAGGGCGATGCATATTTTGCAACACTTGGCAAACTAAAATAATAATAATAAAAACTAATGGCCTGAAAAGAAGAGACTACATGGCAAGTCACGATAAACAAGAGCAGGTTCCACTAGTTATGCTATTACAGCATTTATGTTTGAGTGCCAATCGATGCCTGGCGTGGAGCCAGAGGCACAGAAATAAGCCAAGCCTGTATAAAATTCTGAGCCAATCTGTCTTCTTTAATAATGAATGGCCTTAAGAGGGGAAGGTGGAGGCATTGATCTGACATTCAAAATGGGATTGCATGGATACAGGAGGACCACCACTGAATTATCTGCAGTCGGAGTCTTCAAGGCCCAGCTGCTAAGGCAATGATTGCATTAGCAGTTGGCTTTGGGGGAAACAGCTGCAACATTTGTTTTCATGCCAGGATTCATTACATAGGCAATTATTTCCAATTTTGCTCCCTTATTTCCTCTAACTTTCTTTTGTCTCCTCTGCATCTTCATCTCTGCAGCCATATTCAATTACTGGCCTGGTTCATGTTTACTTCCTGGTAAAGGAGGGAATTACTATAATAATCCTAGGCTGAATAGCAGAGAAATATCAATATGCTGATATTTTAAATATATTTTTATACATTATTTGCAAATAAATAGGCAGAGAAATAAGCCAGGAAAAATATCAACAATCTCAGATATGCAGATGATTCCTCTCTAATGGCAGAAAGTGAAGAGGAGCTAAAGAGCCTCTTGATGCGAGCGAAGGAGGAGAGTGCAAAAGTTAACTTGAAACTCAACATTAAGATGACTAAGATCATGGCATCTGGCCTTCTCAATTCCTGGCAAATAGATGGGGAAGAAATGGGGGTAATTAGAAAATTTCTGATTTGTTTTTAAACCCTGGAGCATAGATTGAAATACGCCCATCTTACACTTTTCTCTCCTCCCTCCTACCTTCTGTTTTCTATCTTCTATACCACAATTTGGCCCTCCCACTTCCTGGCAAATAGATGGGGAAGAAATGGAGGTAGGGACAGATTTTATCTTCCTGGGCTCTAAGATCACTGCAGATGGGAACTGCAGCCAAGAAATCAAAAGAGGCTTGCTCCTGAGGAGG
Organism: Thamnophis sirtalis; assembly: GCF_051295495.1. Lineage (NCBI taxonomy): Eukaryota > Metazoa > Chordata > Lepidosauria > Squamata > Natricidae > Thamnophis > Thamnophis sirtalis. The sequence goes on from NW_028261390.1 coordinate 71,554,934, forward strand.
AAAGCGAGACAGCAGACTAAAAAGCAGAGACATCCCCCTGCCAACAAAAGTGTGTCTAGCCAAGGCTGTGGTTTTCCCAGTTGCCATGGATGGCTGTGAAGGTTGGACCATAAGGAAGGTTGAGCGCCAAAGAATGGAGGCCTTTGGACTCTGGGGCTGGAGAAGAAGACTCCTGCATTGAGTCCCTTGGACTGCAAGTCATCCAACCAGTCAGTCCTAGAGGAGATCAACCCTGGCTGCTCTTTAGAAGGCCAGATCCTGAAGAGGAAACTCAAAGACTTTGGCCACCTGATGAGAAGGAAGAAGGACTCCCTGGAGAAGAGCCTCATGCTGGGAACGATGGAGGGCAAAAGAAGAAGAAGGGGACAGCAGAGAAGGATGAGGCTGGATGGAGTCACAGAAGTAGCCTGCATGAGCTTAAATGGACTCCAGAGGATGGGAGAGGACAGGAAGGCCTGGAGGAATGTGGTCCATGGGGTCACGATGGGTCGGACACGACTTTGCAACTAACAACAACAAATACCAGTAATTGTGAAGGGAAGGCTGCTGTAGAACTATTTTAGTATGGAGCTACTTTATGGAAGATAGTAGTTATACTAAAAATCCTGTTGCGTTTAATATTAATGTCCTTTCATCCAAATTTCTTATGCCATCTAATGTTATTGAGCATCACATGCACTTCAAGGATTTATGAAGCGTATTTTCCTTGTGTATAAAGCAACCTTATTTCCTCAATTTTACTTGATCCAGAAATTCAGGTCGTGCCACTGAGCTGTATTATTTCAACACAAAAGATAAATATGACCCACATTTTACTGTTTAGCAGGATTTGGAGATAGATCCAGAACAAAACAGCAATTCTGTTTCCCAGAAAGATGCAAGATACAATGCTCTTATGGATTAGTGCCCTTTAGTTTCTGAAGATTTTTCCAAGTTATATCACAAAAAAATACAAAACCTGGCCTCTCTCAGCTTTCTCCAATCCAACTTCCTCAGATAATATCACCCAAATATTTGCCAGTTGTGGACAGCTACGATGAGAGTTGGACATCAACAGGAGTTATGAATCTAAAGTTAGAAAATGTGTGTGTGCGTGCACACACCTATGCATAAATTGTGCCAGCAAGTTGGCTTCAACTCTTAGCAACCAGGCAGACTTTCATACAGATTACAAACATGATCTTTTGAAACACATTACAGACAATAAATCATATGTTAAAGAATTCTGACCCTTCATAAAGCAAGAGAATTGTTATGGGACCAAAATGAGAGTTTTCTTACAATTGATCATGAAGTCTTTCCAAATAATATAAACTGAAGAAATGTTGATCCAATAAGCTCCAGATATACATACACAACAAAAAAGGGAATGTTTTAGTTAATTAACCAGGACTAAAAATCCCACGGTTCCCTCCGTCCATGCTGTCTATGCATTAGGCACAGAGTAGGACTATGCACTTGTTATTCTCCTAATAGCAAACTGTAATGCAAATACAAACTTCTGGCTTCTACATATTGGGAAAGAACGAAGGAAGAGATACCCCTACGCGTGGGCTCAACAAACCGTGGATATGCTGAAATCCATTTAGGATTGGATTGGATTTATTCGATTTGTATGCCGCCCTATTCCCAAAGGGACTCAGGGCGGCTGAACAAAAGCCAAAGGGAGGGGAGAACAATACAGAAAAGTAAAACAAAAACAAAACAGGACAATACAAACAATTTAAAAAACACAACAAGCACAGCCAATTCGAGTAGGGGTGGAACTCAACAACCCCAGGCCTGCTGGGACAGCCAGATCTTAACGGCTATACGGAAGGCCTGAAGGGTGGCGAGGGTCCGAATCTCCACGGGGAGATCGTTCCAGAGGGCCGGAGCAGCCACAGAGAAGGCCCTCCTCCGGGTGGTCGACAGCCGGCACTGGACGATAGATGGAATTCGGAGGAGGCCTACTCTGTGGGATCTAATGGGTCTATGGGAGGCAATTGGCAGAAGGCGGTCTCTCAAGTACCCAGGTTTAGCAGCCCTGCTAGCAAGACACAGCAGTAAAAAAGGCTTTACGCTTGGTCGTTCTGATAAGCTGCAAGGAAAGGAGCCTAGCATCGCTGTGCGCAGATACGCACGCTCAATCCTGACCATGGCAAAAATAAAAAATAAAAGACTTCACAAAACCGCTCAAGCCTTTGATAAGACAAACCCGCGAAGAATCCCGAGGGCACTCACTCTCTTAGAGTCTTTGACAAAGTAGCTTCCGCTGGAACCTTGGGAGATTCTCTCCGGGAAGACTTCGCTTTCGATGGCTTGTTCCGCTTGCTGCATGACTTCAGCAAATTCGGGATCATCCACAAAGAAATCCATCTCGGCGATGCTTGCAACATTTCCTGTGGGTATTGAGACAATCATTTCAAGTTAGTGCAATCAGCTGATGGTTTCTTTCCTTTCCTCAACTCCGTTTCGCACCTTCCTCCTTCCCCCCCTTCACCTCTCAATATACACTCAACATTGGCTTACTTCCTACCGGTAGTAGGAAAAAATGCGGAGACACAATACGAAGGCCAAGATAATATATACAGGGCTGCAGATGCTACATTTGCATAATACAGCTAGGGGGTTGGAAATTTGACTCGACAATCGTTGGAATTAGTGAGGGCTGAACCTCATAGGCACAAGGACAGCATGCAGAACGAATTAGATCAGATCCAAATAAAGATAAAGGTTCCCCTTGCACATATGCGCTAGCTGTTCCTGACTCTAGGGGGCGGTGCTCATCTCCGTTTCAAAGCCAAAGAGCCAGCGCTGTCCGAAGACATCTCCGTGGTCATGTGGCCGGCATGACTCAACGCCAAAGGCGCATGGAACGCTGTTACCTTCCCTATTTTTCTACTTGCATTTTTTAATGTACTTTCAAACTGCTAGGCTGGCAGAAGCTGGGACAAGTCACAGGAGCTCACTCCGTTACGCGGCGCTAGGGATTTGAACCTTTCTGATCCACAAGCTCAGCCACTGAGCCACCGCGTCCCACATCAGACCCATATAGAAGACCGTTAATATTGAACGCGGCAGAGATTCCATTCCAGTCTTCAGAATCAACAGTGAAGTGGATTTCTGTGACAACCAAGGATGGGCTCCAGTTCAATCTTGTATACTACTCTACTCTTTACTCCCGATCCTAAGTCTCACAAGAATACTGGCCACAAAGGAACAAGCGCATAAACGATTCCCTAAGCATGCATCCAGCTTCAACACTTTGCTCCTGTTTTTTTTTTAAATAAGTTTAACTAAGCCACACTTGTCCTCCCACCTTCAACTCCAAAGTGCTGGGATATGGCCCCCCCAAAGCAGCTGCAGCCCACCCAGTGGTGGGACTCAAATAATTTTAACCACCGGTTCTCTGCCCTAATGATTTCTTCTAACAACCGGTTCACCGAACTGCTCAGAAAGTTAACAACTGGTTGTCCCGAAGCGTTGCGAACTGGCTGAATCCCACCACTGAGCCCACCCTTAATTCAGTGCTCGAGGGACTGCCACAAGATCAGCCAGCGCACTTTGTGCATAAGCTGGGACTGAAACTCGCAGGCTCTCTGTTGCTGCCCTGATGCCTTAATCCAGGGCTCCCCAAACTTGGCAACTTTAAGACTTGTGGACTTCAAGTTGAAGTCCACAAGTCTTAAAAGTTGCCACGTTGGAAGACCTCTGATCTAAGTGGAGAGAGAGGAAGGGATTACAAGAGAGTAAATTATGCTGGCTGGAGAATTCTGGGAGTCGAAGTCCACAAGTCTTAAAGTTGCCAAGTTTGAAGACTTCTGCCTGAATCCCTACTCTCAAGGGGTTCTTCTCCTTCCAGTCAGCCTTGACTCCAGGAAACTCCCTGGAACTCGTCTCTGCAGTTTTTTCAAAGCAACAGACAGATAGTTCTCGACTTACGACCACAATTGAGCCCAAACTCAAAACATTTGTTAAGTGAGTTTTGCTGCCACTTTACAACTTTCCTTGCCACAGTTCTTAAGCAAAATACACCCCAGTTGTTAAGTTAGCCACACGCTCATTCAGCCTATCCAATTAGTCTATTGGTTTTGCTTGTCCGAAGGTCGCAAAAGGGGGTGTCACGTGACCCCAGGACATTGCAATATGAAGTCATCAATGTGAAGCAGCTGTCAAGCATTCAGAGAGCAACTGGCCCAACCCCCCCCCCCAGCTAGGACTTCAAATCAGTGCTCCTTTCTCGCAGGGACTCCACGAGGGGCCGCCTTCCATTCATGGCCACCCAACCATCAGGTCGTCCTCGACCCGCAGCCATCACTGAGGCCCAGATTTTACATTGCTAAGGGAAAGATTTTGTTCTGCTCCACTTTAAGACCTTCCTTGCCCCAGTTGTTAAGTGAATCACTGCAATTGTGAAGCCAGAAGCACCGCTGTGAACCGAATCCGGCTTCCCCGTTGGCTTTGCTCGTCCGGCGGTCGCAAAGGGGGAACCACCTGATGCCGGGGACACTGCAACCGTCGTAACTATGAACCACTTGCCAAGCATCTGGTTTGGTCACGTGACCACAGTGGGTGAGCAAAAAATGGCTGTGTGTGAAAAACGGCCCTGGGTCCCTTTTTTTCAGTGCCGCTGTAACTTCGAGAGGTCAGTAAACAAACGGTCGTAAGTCGAGGACTGCCTACATCCAAATTTTTGACCATGGGGATGCTGCAATGGTCATATAAGTGTGGGAAAACGGCCCAAAGTCCCTTTTTTTCAATGCCCTTGAAACTTCGAGGGGGTCACTAAGCCAGCTGTCATAAGTCGAGGACCGCCTATACTCCCCCCCCCTTGGGGAGACCCAAGCAGGAAGAGCAAGAGCATCCCACATCTGGCCTCGCCCCCTCCCTCTGCGCAGGCGCGGTTTCCTCACGCAAGAGCATCCCACGTGAGGTTACGCCCCCTCTCCCTCCTCTGCGCAGGCGCGCTGTTTCCTCACGCAAGAGCATCCCACGTGACGCGATGCCCCCTCTCCGTCTGCGCAGGCGCGTGCCCCGCTTCCTCAGCCGTCAACGTCTCCTCCGCCTGGCTACGCCTCAGCTCACCTGTCCCCTCACGGGCCCTCCGGCCCCGGCCCGACGCCGACGCCGCGCCCAGGAGCGGCTCAGACTCCTCGTCGTCGCCTTCCTCCTCGTCCTCCTCACAGGCCTCCTTGAACGGCTCCCGAGCGGCGAGGAGGCGAACGGCTCCGCCGGGAGCGGTCGGCGCCGCCCGGCCGGAAACCGCCACGGCCGGCGGTTCCGTCTCCAGCTGCAGGAGCTCCTCGTCGGCCTCTTCCTCTGCCTCCGCCTCGGGGGAAAGCACCGAGCCGGCCTCCGCCATGGGGGCTCGCGGAGGCAACGGCCACTCTCGGGCTCGAGCGTCGGAACGGCTGAGGGCGCATGCGCCCCGGGCTCGGGAAAGGCGGAGAAGGAGAGTCTCGCGCCTGCGCGTAGGGACCCTAGTGCCTGTAGCTAGCAGGGGGCGGGACCGAGTAGGAGGCGGGGCTTGACTTCCAGCCCCGCCCTTCGCTTTTTCCTCACCTCTAGCTGAAAGGCAAAACAATGAATTCGTGGGAACTTTGCAGCAAATGCGGGGAGGGTCAGAAAGGGAAAATTTTTCATTGCATTGAGCGGTGTATCCGGACCCAAGTCCTGATTTCTTTACGAGGGAAAATGCTGGGCTTTATAACTGACACATGGCATCCGGTCCTCTCAATTCCTGGCAAATAGATGGGGAAGAAATGGAGATAGGGAGAGATTTTATTTTCATGGGCTCCAAGATCACTGCAGATAGAGACTGCAGCCAAGAAAGGCTTGCTCCTGGAGAGGAAAGCGATGGCAGATCTAGACAGCATCCTAAAAAGCAGAGACATCCCCCTGCCAACAAAAGTGCATCTACTCAAGGCGATGGTTTTCCCAGTTGCAATGGATGGCTGTGGAAGTTGGACCACAAGGAAGGCTGAGCGCCAAAGAATGGAGGCCTTTGAACTCTGGTGCTGGAGGAGACTCCTGCATTGAGTCCCTTGGAATGCAAGGCCATCCAACCGGTCAGTCCTGGAGAAGGTCAACCCTGACTGCTCTTTAGAAGGCTGGATCCTGAAGAGGAAACTCAAAGACTTTGGCCACCTAAGGAGAAGGAAGGACTCACTGAACTGTGGCAAGAAAAGTCGTAAAATGGGGCAAAACTCACTTAGCAATGTAAAATTACGGCTCAATTATTGCCACAAGTTGAGGACTCTCTCTATAGGGTCTCCTGCTGGAACATGGGGTTGGACTAGAAGACCTCCAAGGTCCCTTCCAACTCTATTATTCTGTATCCTGGAAAAAAAAAACGTGGTTGCTTCTTAAAGTGAACAAATGAGCGAGAAAAATATAAAAATATAAAGCGAATTGTCCACCAATCTCAATTCAGATTTCCGATGATCCTGCGTAATTCTTATGGTTTTAGTGCCAAGCTGAGCAGAATAAAACACGTAGCATTTAAAAAGGCTGCTTGTTCCTGAGAAACGTCTCCAACCTTGAAATTGTTTAACCTCAGAGGGACGCCCTGAATTTCCTGTTTACCTTGTTTGAAGGCAGAATATTTTCCCTTGGTCATTGGGGAAGAAAACTGTTGGGTCCAGCTGTGCCCAATTGCATTGTTTTAGGAACATGGATTAAAAGCATCTTTGCAAACACAAATGCCTTCTCCCACTTTTAAATAAAGAGACTCTACTGATAAATAAAAACAGCATAAAAACCCTAGATTTCACTAATTTCTTTTATTATCCCTATGGTTTTAAACTATTTGATTTCAGATGCATTTCAGGCTAACATTTTGTTTGTACGTGCGTGGTTATCAGGCCCTGCTCCTTGGTCACAATAGCATTTTACAATGTAGAATGGAAACCAATGTTTGTGTTATAAATCGGCGCCCTCTTGCGTTTCTAAAATAGAGAACTCTTCCAAACACTCCTGAATCAGCCTTAATTTTTAGTCCAAGAGAATATAGCTAGAGATGGACAGAAGGAATATATACCAAGCTAGAATCAAGGTGGGGGAAAAATCCTACATATTTGTTAAAAGACTTGCATTAATTTATATTACCTTTCTGTATCAACTAACAATCCAATCAGTTTTCATGTTCTTAGCAATTGAAGGGGAAGTTGAAGCAAGATACTGAATAGCAATAGCACTTAGACTTATATACCGCTTCACAGTGCTTTACGGCCCTCTATCAGCGGTTTACAGCCTCTTCTCCCCAACAATCTGGGTCCTCGTTTTACTGATGTGAGAAGGACGGAAAGCTGATTCAACCTTGATCGAACTTCAGACTGGGCAAAGTTAGCCTGCAATGCTGCATTGTAACCACTGCACCACCATGAATCGATGGATGAGGTGGCGCAATGGTTAGGGTGCAGTACTGCAGGCCACTTCAGCTGACTGCTATCTGCAGTTCAGCGGTTCTAATCTCACCGGCTCAAGGTTGACTCAGCCTTCCATCCTTCTGAGGTGGGTGAAATGAGGACCCAGATTGTTGTTGGGGGCAATATGCTGACTCTGTAAACCGCTTAGAGAGGGCTGAAAGCCCTATGAAGCGGTATATAAGTCTAACTGCTATTGCTATTGCTATGATGATAGGTAGGTAAGTAGGTAGGTAGATAGAATAAATAGAGAATAAATGGGCTGTAATAATATTTAACTGTCCATAGCTCTGAAAAGCAATTGCAATAGCCTTTAGACTTGTATACCTCTCCGTATGCTTTACAGCCCTCCCTGAACAGTTTACAGCCTCTTGCCCCCAACAATCTGGGTCCTCATTTTACTGACCTCAGAAGGCCGAGTCAACCTTGAGCCAGTCAGGATTGAACTGCCGGCCGTCGGCAGGGTTAGCCTACAATGCTGCCTTCTAACCGCTGCGCCACCAGGGCTCTCCACAGACTATAGACCAACTAATATTTTTGTCAGTGTTGTATTAATCAAACAATGGAGCCCATGGAGACAGGATGCCCAGCCTGTAAATCATCCCCATTGGTTTCCAGCTTATCTGCCTTTCAAAGCCAAAGTGAAGCCCCTAATTCCTTTTTCCCCCTTCTCTGTATCTTCTTGACGTTCGGCCCAAGAAAAAGCTCTGGGGACTTCAACAGGCTACGGCCTCCATTGAGAGTTGGACCTCGGAAGAAACAGGCACCGATACAGTGTGAATTGACTGGGGACCAAGGCAACCCCAGAGCATTCAGGGAAGCCCTGATGCCCGGGGCCAAAGGGCAAATGACAGCTGGATAATGACGCCTTGTGCCGTCATTATGCAAAAGCCAGAGCTCTTGCGCGAGGCAGAGGAACACGCCTGCCTAAAACTAGCACATTTGGACATGAGCACAGTTCAACATGCATGGTTTTTTTAAAAAAGGGACAGAAGAAAGCAAGCTCCCTTTTTCTAGAGGCATCCACTGGTCTGTAGTGACTTGCCACTCCCTTTTCATAGGATTTCTTTTTTCCCCACTTCCCCATCGGGCCTACAGCCTGAGGATCGCCGGGTGGTCTCCCATCCCAGTCCCAATCAACTTAAATTGGACAGCCGCGGAGCTTCCTCCTCCCAGCCCTTAGAGGGCGCGCGACGCCTTCACTCGTGGTAGCCCGGCCGGGGGGGGGGCGGAGCTACCCGCCAGGCAGGGTCCAACTGCGCCTGCGCGCAGACCTCGCCGCCTCCTCCTGCTGCTCGCCCGTCGCCTGTCATGAACTCCGAGAACTTCCAGGCCGGCGAAAGGCTGGTGAACGCGGCCTACGTGCGGCAGGGATGGCAAGGCCGCCGCGCACACGAGCTGCGAGTGCGGACGCTGCTGGAACAGGTGCTGCTCCCCCCCGGGCCGTTGGGAAAGAGCTGGGAGGCGGGGTTTCGGAGGAAGCCCCGCCCCCGGGGCGCGGCTTAGGCGCGCCTCCCCTTTCGGAGAGCCGGGCTTTGATTCCCCCGGCTGAGTTTGCTTTGGCTGCAACGAAGTGGCGAATCCTGGCGCTTCTATGACGTTGGACTTCAGCTCCCAGAATTCCTCAGCCAGCATGTTCCTAACGTCATAAAAGCGCCATAGTTTCCCAACCCCTAATGGCTCAGGAATTCTGGGAGTTGAAGTCCACAAGTCATAAAAGGGTCATTGCTCTTCTCTTAACCTTAAACTATGGTTTAAATCCAGCTGGTTGTGAGTCCAATCCTGAATCATAAGCTGGCTTGGTTTTTTTGAGTTTTTGAAAGGAATTGGAGATTGGCATCATATATTTCCTACACCACTTCAGCTGATCTAGCACAGTGTTTTTCAACCTTGGCAACTTGAAGATGTCTGGACTTCAACTCCCAGAATTCCCCAGCCAGCATTCGCTGGCTGGGGAATTCTGGGAGTTGAAGTCCAGACATCTTCAAGTTGCCAAGGTTGAGAAACACTGGTCTAGCAGATGACAGGGAACAAGTAACTTTGCTTTCGGTCTTATTTCAGCCAGGAAACCAAATTATACCTTAACAAAACAGGGGGGAAAAATTCCTCTACATTATAAATAGATAAAATGAACAGATAAAATGAACCTTTGTTATGAAAGAATTTTTTTTTTCAGTTACAAAAATAAGCACTCCATCTTTCCTTATGCAGCGTTCTTGTTCCTCATTTGCCACTTCTTTCACATTCATATAAACTTTATTTCCCTAATTAATCTATTAAACATTCAAACGTTATAAAACTCTCCGTTTTTTCCCTCTTAATTCCTTCTAGAGATGATACCCTATTAACATTCAACGTCATTATTCTCATCTTGCACAATACTAACAGTTTTCATCTTATTTATACCTCTACCTTAATATATTTTCTACTTATTTTTTAGCCTTCTTCATTTCCAAACTCCTTTTTGATTCTCCAACCATTGGTAAAATACTTCCCAAATCATATAACATTCAATTTGCTCTTTCTCCTCAATTGCTAATGTTAATCTTTTCATTTCTGCACATTTTAATATTCTCCTTATCACCCAGCTTTAGCCTGTTGCAATGACCCGAGTATTGTTTTAAAATTAAAATCCCGACTACCGTTAAAATTTAGATTTTTCCATATTTTAGCTTGATTTAGCTATATAAGCTGTCGAGCCTTTATTATTGCCCTTTGAGTCAGGAAGTTCAAAAAAAAAAAAAAACCCTCACAGTTTTATTCCCCCTATAAATAAATACCCAGGCAACGCCGAGTTATCGGCTAGTATATTATAAAAAAGGTATGGGAAAAATACACAATCTTGTATTCTTCTATCTGACCAAGATCCCAACATCTCTTTCTAGGTAGCTCCATTGGGTGTTATCATTTGTTGTATCTGCCCTACCCAGGGTGGATGTGATTTAACAATTTAAATCACCAGTAAAAAGCTATATAAGCTGTCGAGCCTTTATTATTGGCCTTTGAGTCAGGAAGTTCAAAATAAAATAAAAAACCATACAGACTCTTAACTGGATAAGAAGAGTTGGAAGGGACACCCGAGGTCTTCTAGTCCAACCCCCTGCTCCACCATTATTCCTTCTTCATAGACTTGTTCCCATGAACAAAGCTTAAAAATCAGGGCAGTAAAATGACATATATTTACATATAGAAACTGTCTTGCAAAAGCAGGTACAGTCAGCAAAACGTTTGCTAAGCTTCCAAAGTAGGTAGGGCCAGGGTGGATAAAAATCAATGATTTTTTTTAAAAAAAAAACTTTAAATCGTATTTTTTTAAATCAAATTTATTTGAATAAAATGCTTTTTTTAAAAATAAAAAATCTAAAGTTAGTTTTCTATATAAGATACATCCGTAATTTAGTTTATTCAACATGAAACGGAGCTTAATTATGTAGCATATGAGGCTATATATTGGGATATAGAACCTCATAGGCTACATTGGGCCTGCAATATTGGGACTGTCGGCTCAAGAGAAGGAGCTGCCACGGGACAGAGATGACAGTTGCTCTTTAAAAATTATGATTTAAATCAAGTTGATTTAAATCAAGCCTTTTTACTAGTGATTTAGATTGTTAAATCAAACCCAACCTGGGTAGGGCCAATACAAGAAATAATAACACTCAATGGACCTCCCTGGAAAGAGAGGTTAGGATCTTGGTCAGATAGAAGAAAAAAAGATCGTTTATTTTTCCCATACTTTGTTGATATTATACCAGCCGATAACTCGGCGTTGCCTGGGTAATTTATTTATAGGGGGGAAAATGTTTGGACCAAACGTAATTTCTAATGTTGGGTTTTCCTCCTTACCAGAGGGAGCCCCCTCGTGGAGTACTGTGAAGCTGTTACCATGGCAACTCCACTGCACTGTACAATAGAAGCCGTTTTACGGCAGTACAGTAGAAGCCATTTTAAGGCACAACAGGCTGTATCTTAACAGAACACACACACCAATGGGTGTTAGGGGTGTCTCACCCCCACAGTATTTCTCTATAGAGAGTAAGTCATCTGTGTACCAAGTTTGGTTGAAATTGCTTGAGGCGTTTCAGAGTTATTCTGGAACATACACACACACAGAGCTGTTTATACATATATACATATATACATATATACATACAGACAGACAGACAGACAGACAGACACATGTAAAAGAAAAATTATTGTGGGTTTTTCTTTTCCCTGAAGGGCAAATGTCCCGAAGAAGGATGGGACGAAAGCACAATTGAACTCTTTCTGCATGAACTTGCAATTATGGATAGCAATAATTTCCTGGGCAACTGCGGTGTGGGTGAGAGAGAAGGAAGAGTTGCCTCCCAAATCGTGGCTCGGAGACATTACAGGTAAAAAAGGTGGTTCGTTTTGACCAAAGTTTTCTTCCGACGCTCCCCAGGTTTTATGCACGCACAAAGCCTTAGAACAATAATAATATTGTTATTGTTTAATGTTATATGGCCCCGGTTATGCACAGTATATATGTGACTGTACGAAAATGAAAACGGAAAATAAAAACACATTTATATAAATAATAATAGAGTCACTTCATTGCAAGCAGTCCTCGAACCTACCACCACAATCGAGCCCAAGATTTCTGTTGCCGAGCGAGGCATTTGTCCTGGCGACTTTTCTTTCCGCAGTTGTTAAGTGAATCCAAGCTGTTTGGTAACTGAGTAACCCGGTTGTTAAGTGGGACCGATTTCCCCGTTAGCCTTCCCCCAATGTTCTGTCTGATTTCGCAGGTTGATCCACGGGATCGGAAGGTCGGGAGACATCGCAGCCGTCCAGCCCAAAGCGGCAGGCTCCAGTCTCTTGAACAAACTGACTAATTCGGTGGTCTTGGATGTTTTAAGGCTTGCTGGTAAGTACGGGCGACGTTTCCTTGGCTCAAATGCAGCCCACCCCACTCTCTTTTGAGAGGCCCTCGGTGGTTTTCTTGGCAGACGTTTCATGGCCCAACTAGGTGACATTATCAGTGCTAGAAGAGAGCGGGGTTTGTGGAGAGGAGGAGGAGGAAGAGTGTGGGGTCCTTGGTGCTCTCTGAGCTTGGCGGTTTTCTTGCAGACGTTTCATGGCCCAACTAGGTAACACCATCAGTGCTAGAAAGGGGAGTGGAGTTTTGCTCTCAGTTTATATTATCGTGTCAGTGTCAGGTGGGCGAGGATGTCTTGGGATTTTTGGGGGTTGGGCTGTTTACCTTTAGCTTGTTTGACAGTTTCTTGATCCTCCTCCTCCTCCCCCTCCTCCTCCTCCTCTTTTCCTTCTCCTCCTCCACCTCCTCCTCTTTCTCCTCATCCTTCTCATTCTTCTTCCTCCTCCTCCTCCTTTCTGCAAATCTCACTCCCTTGTAGCACTGATGATGTTACCTAGTTGGGTCATAAAACGTCTGCAAGAAAACAGCCCAGCTCAGAGAGCACCAAGGACTCCTCACTCTTCCTCCTCCTCCTCCTCCTCCTCTCCTTCTCCTCCTCCTCCTCCTCTTTCTCCTTATCCTTCTCATTCTTCCTCCTCCTCCTTTCTGCAAATCTCACTCTCTTCTGGCACTGATGACGTTACCAGTTTGGATAATGAAATGTCTGCAAGAAAACCACCAAGCTCAGAGAGCACCAAGGACCCCACAGTCCTTCCTCCTCCTCCTCCTCCTCCTCCTCCTCCTCCTCCTCCTCCTCCTCCTCCTCTTTCTCCTTATCCTTCTCATTCTTCCTCCTCCTCCTTTCTGCAAATCTCACTCCCTTCTAGCACTGATGACGTTACCTAGTTAGGTTATGAAACGTCTGCAAGAAAACAGCCCAGCTCAGAGAGCACCAAGGACCCCTCACTCTTCCTCCTCCTCCTCCTCCAATCCACAAACTACCCCCTTCAAGCACTGATGATGTTACCTAGTTGGGCCATGCAACGTCTGCGAGAAGACAAACAAGCTTAAGAGAGCACCAAGGTCCCCACATATATATCCACCTTCCCCCTTCCTTAAAGCTCCCTCTCTTAGAAGTTGAGATACGAAACTCTCCTTCCCTCGCAGGGGCCAAGGCCGCCAGCAGCTGCTTCGTGCTTCCCATGGCAACAGGCATGAGCCTCACTTTATGTTTCTTAACGCTCCGGCACCGAAGACCGAAGGCCCGGTACATCCTCTGGCCCCGCATCGACCAGAAATCCTGCTTCAAAGCCATGGTCACCGCAGGTAACGC
>NW_028261390.1:71571054-71580154 GCF_051295495.1 Thamnophis sirtalis
CCTCTTGGTATTGTACATTTATTCATCTATTCTTATGTATATAAAGAAGTTAATGAATCCAGCTGAATCAGTTATCTGCGTGTGCTTTCTGGATTTGATTTTTCTGCAACAATCTCTGACATAAATGGTAAATGGTGGTGTGAAGAGTTTAAAGAGTGTATATATGAAGATTTAGCTGAATTTCACAGAAAGGAAGAAAATATCTGGCCCTTTTGGCTACTCTCCGACAGGCTGGGTAAGATCCTAAATGCTGGAAAAGCAAGGATTGACTCAAATAAAAGAAGGACAGGCTCAATCAATCAGAATAGAGCCGGAAGGGACCTTGGAGGTCTTCTAGTCCAGTGTTTCTCAACCTTGGCTACATGAAGATGTCTGGACTTCAACTCCCAGAATTCCCCAGCCAGCGAATGCTGGCTGGGGAATTCTGGGAGTTGAAGTCCAGATATCTTCAAGTAGCCAAGGTTGAGAAACACTGTTCTAGTCCTACCCCCTGTTCAAGCAGGAGACCCCTATCTCCGTTCAGACAAATGGTTATCCCCTCTCTTCTTACAGACCTCCAGTGGGGGAGCACCCACAGCGTCCGGTGGCAAGCTGTTCCACTGCTTAATTGTGCTTAGGAAGTTTCTCCTTAATTCCAGGTTGCCTCTCTCCTTGATTAGTTTCCTCCATTTTTTTTTTCTTGGCTCCATTCTTTAATTTCATCAGCTGCATCAAAAACCCCGTTCTCCACACTTGATGTCTTTAATAAAGACGGTGGTTTGTTTTTTTAAAATGCCACGTAGCAAAATACCTTTGATGAGAATCGTGACCCCTGCCTCCCTCTTCAAGGTTGAATTATCTACGATTTTTGTCGGTGATTTGAATCTGTGCAAGGAAGCCGAGCCAGTGACTAAGCGGATCAATTATGCTTGCCGTTAACAGTATAATGAGAACATTCTTATCCTTTAATGGTGAAGGTGAAATTGTCTTTCATGGAATGTTGGTTAAAAAGGTTCTGGGAGGAATTTTTCTTACCTGCAAAGAGGTCATCTCTGCGATCACGTCGTTGCAAACACAAGGAGAGGTTTTACAGAATAGAATAAGAATAGAATAGCAAAGAAAAGAAAATAGAGAATGGAACGGAATGAAAAGAAAAGAGAATGGAATGAGAAGAGAATAGAATAAATACAGAATATAAAATAGGGAATGGAATGGAATGAAAATAGAATAGAATTCAGGAGTAGAATAGAATAGAATAGATAGAATATAGAGAATGGAATGAAAATAGAATAGAATTCAGGAGTAGAGTAGAATAGAATAGAATGAATACAGAATATAAAATAGGGAATGGAATGAAAATAGAATAGAATAGAATTCAGGAGTAGAATAGAATAGAATAGAAAATAGAGAATGGAATGGAATGAAAATAGAATAGAATTCAGGAATAGAATAGAATAGAATAGAAAATAGGGAATGGAATAAGAATAGAATAGAATAGAATTCAGGAGTAGAGTAGAATAGAATAGAATGAATACAGAATATAAAATAGGGAATGGAATGGAATGAAAATAGAATAGAATAGAATTCAGGAGTAGAATAGAATAGAATAGAAAATAGAGAATGGAATGAAAATAGAATAGAATAGAATTCAGGAGTAGAGTAGAATAGAATAGAATGAATACAGAATATAAAATATGAAATGGAATGAAAATAGAATAGAATAGAATTCAGGAGTAGAATAGAATAGAAAATAGAGAATGGAATGAAAATAGAATAGAATAGAATTCAGGAGTAGTGTAGAATAGAATAGAATGAATACAGAATATAAAATAGGGAATGGAATGGAATAAAAATAGAATAGAATAGAATTCAGGAGTAGAATAGAATAGAATGAATACAGAATATAAAATAGGGAATGGAATGGAATGAAAATAGAATAGAATAGAATTCAGGAGTAGTGTACAATAGAATAGAATGAATACAGAATATAAAATAGGGAATGGAATGGAATAAAAATAGAATAGAATAGAATTCAGGAGTAGAGTAGAATAGAATAGAATGAATACAGAATATAAAATAGGGAATGGAATGGAATGAAAATAGAATAGAATAGAATTTAGGAGTAGAATAGAATAGAAAATAGAGAATGGAATGAAAATAGAATAGAATAGAATAGAATTCAGAAATAGAATAGAATAGAAAATAGGGAATGGAATGGAATAAAAATAGAATAGAATAGAATTCAGGAGTAGAGTAGAATAGAAAATAGAGAATGGAATGAAAATAGAATAGAATAGAATTCAGGAGTAGAATAGAATAGAATATAAAATAGAGAATGGAATGGAATGAAAATAGAATAGAATAGAATTCAGGAGTAGAGTAGAATAGAATAGAATAAATAGAGAATATAAAATAGAGAATGGAATGGAATGAGAATAGAATAGAACTCAGGAGTAGAGTAGAATAGAATAGAACTGTCCTTTGTCTCTATTCTATTCTCTATTTTCCATTCCATTCTATTCTAAAAGGCTTCCTGTCGTTTGCTTACGGTAAAACTCCCCAGGACGTTTTTCAGTTCTGAACCGTTTCGCCTGATCCTTCTCCATTTTGTATTTGCAGGTTGGAGGAGCTGGCTGAGATCTGCGCCAAGTACGACGTCCCCCACATTGTCAATAACGCATACGGGGTTCAGTCTTCCAAGTGCATGCACCTCATCCAGCAGGTAAGGTGAGCCCCCTGCCACGGAAGGCAGGATGGGGCGGGGCGGGGGGGGGGAAACAAGGGAGCTAGTAGAAATGACGAAACGGACTGTTTTAATGGGGAAGAGTAGACATCCAGCTTTGGTTCCACTTGGAAACCACTCCTGGGCTTTGTGCTCGAGGCAGGGGGGAAAAAAATGAACTCCGAACGTTGGGTTTCCCTGATTAATATACCGTCTGTCCTCAACTTACAAGTGTTCATTTTAGTGTTACAACGGCACGGACAAAAGTGGCTTATGACCGTTTTTCACACTTACGACCATTGCAGAAAAGCCAAGGTTGCGCAGTGATTAAATGCAGTACTGCAGGCTACTTCAGCTGACTGCTAGTTCTGCAGTTCGGCTGTTCAAATCTCACCGGCTCAGGGTTGACTCAGCCTTCCATCCTTCCGAGGTGGGTAAAATGAGGACCCGGATTGTTGTTGGGGGCAATATGCTGACTCTGTAAACCGCTTAGAGAGGGCTGGAAGCCCTATGAAGCGGTATATAAGTCTAACTGCTATTGCTATTGCTATTGCTATTTATATCTCTATCTCTATCTCTATCTATCCCTCTCTCTATCTCTCTCTATCTCTATCTCTATCTCTATCTCTATCTAAATATCTAGAGATATCTATCTCTATACCTATACCTATCTCTCCCTCTCTCTCTCTCTATCTCTCTCTATCTCTCTATATCTATATCTATATATCTCTATATCTATATTAAAAGAGCCGAGGTGGCGCAGTGGTTAAATGCAGCACTGCAGGCTACTTCAGCTGACTGCAGTTCTGCAGTTCGGCGGTTCAAATCTCACCGGCTCAAAGGTTGACTCAGCCTTCCATCCTTCCGAGGTGGGTAAAATGAGGACCCGGATTGTTGTTGGGGGCAATATGCTGACTCTAAACCGCTTAGAGAGAGCTGAAAGCCCTATGAAGCGGTATATAAGTCTAACTGCTATTGCTATTGCAGCATACCCGTAGTCATGGGATCAAAATCCAGACCCTTGGCAACCTAACTCACATTTTAGACGGTCACATTGTCCCAGGGTCATGTGATCCCCTTTGGCGACCTTCTGAGGAGCAAACTCAACAGGGAAGCCCGATTCACTTAACAACCAGGTTACTCCCTTAACAACTTGCAGCGATTCACTTAACAACGGTGAGCCCAAAATTTACATTGCTAAGCGAGACGGTCGTGGCTAAGTGAGTTTTGCCGTGACTTATTGCACGGTGCAAACACAACTTAAAAAGAAACTTTTATCACTTTTGTTCTTCTCTTGTTTTTTGGGGGGGATTTGGGGCTTTTTTTTTAGGGTGCCCGAAGAGGCCGGATCGATGCCTTTGTGCAAAGTTTGGACAAAAACTTCATGGTCCCAGTAGGTGGCGCTGTCATCGCTGGCTTCAGTGACACCTTCATACAGGAAATCAGCAAAATGTATCCAGGTACATCCTTTTCTCGTGATCTGTCAAAACCACGTTCCACAAAAGCGCGGTCGACGAAATCGCGTATGTGACGTCATCACAGCGCGACGAAAAAGATCGAAAAATTGAAATAAAAATTAAATTACAGCAAGCCGATTCACATAAAGGTAAGCGTTAGGTTAAGGGTTAGGGTTAGGGTTAGGTTAAGGGTTAGGGTTAGGTTTAGAGCGTTAGCGTTACGTTTAGCGTTAGGTTAAGGGTTAGCGTAGGTTTTTCGTTAGGTTAAGGGTTAGGTTTAGGGTTAGGTTTAGGGTTAGGTTAAGGGTTAGGTTTGGGGGGGTTAGGGTAAGGTTTCGCTTTTTACATTTTTCGATCTTTTTCGTCGCGCTGTGATGACGTCACATACGCGCTTTTGTCGACCGCGATTTTGTCGTCCGCGGTTTTGTGGTGGAACCCCTTTTCTTTCTTTCTTTGCTTTTAAAGTGTTTTTTTTTTAATAAAATGAAAGTATTGCCTCTGCCTCCCAGGAATTTGCCTCCTTATAGCAAACAGCAAACAGCCTGTTTCAGTTTCAGCTTCAGCACAGCTTGATCAGCACAAGCAGCTGATTGTCGGTTGGATCGGTGTCCCGATAATTAGCTGTTTCAGACTGCAGGGATTGCCATTGCCTATTGCCGCTTCCGCGTGCCCCATTCTCGGCCTCCACACACTCTATTTTCCGCCCATTCCGATCCCCGTCGCCCGGAACAGATGGAAAATGGGTTGCGCGGAGGCTGAAAACGGGGCGTGCGGAGGCTTAAAACGAGATGGCGGAAGCCGAAAATGGGGCGCACGGAGGCCGCCATAGGCTATGGCAATCCCTGCAGCCTGAAAGGCCCACCAATCAGCTGATTGTACTAATCAGGCTGTGTTGAAACTGAAACGGGCTGTTTGCTGCAAGGAGGCAAATTGCTGGGAGTCAGAGGCAGATTTTTTCCTCTTGTGCTAATCAGGTTAAACTGAAACTGAAACTGAAACAGGCTGTTTGCTGTTTGCTGCAAGGAGGCAAATTGCTGTGTGGCAGAAGCAGATTGTTTTCCCCCCCTTGTTTTCCTCCCCAAAAGCTAGATGCATCTTATACTCCAAAAAATACGGTAGTTTGAAATAAATCTATACTAGCCTCCCTTTATTTCTTTGTGGGTAAAACATAAATTCAACACAAAAAATAGTTTGTCGTGAAAACGGCTGCCTGCGATGCGAAGGCGCCTGAAAGACGAAAATGGAAGCAGAATGCTCCATCCCATAATTGGGTAGACTAGGTTGCCCTGGTAGATCGGTCCCACCAGAGAGAGAAAAAACACTCATGTCCTGAGAGGTTTGTGGTCGGAGCCTGAATCTGCGGAGGGAAATGAGAGCGAAATGGCGCCAGCAAAGATTGAGGGGGTGGCTTCGTTAGCTTGGGAGGAAAATGGGGAGGAGCAGGTCAGGTCCTTTCAGGATTGGGACGGCTTGTATGCAGGGAGGAAGGGGGGCAGGATGACCAAGAGAAGCTAAGCAGTGAACATGAGAGACAGAGCTCAGGCGAGGAGCAAGGACCACTCACTCCTGATCCGAGAGCATGGAGAGTGGAGAGAAGGCGAGAACAGCGCAGGCTGACCTAACTACTCAGGGGGGGGGGGGGGACAGCACTCCGCCCCTCTTCAAAAGGTCCACCTGTGGACTGAGACTTAAGGAGACACTTTTGGGAGGGGGAATTGTCGGGAACAAACTCCGAATTACTGGAGTGGTTGAGTGCCAACATTTGGACTTTCCTGGATTCCTTCCATTCCTTCTTGATTTCTGGATTACTTGCCTTGTTCCTTTGATTCTGGGACCTCTCAACTTACCCTGCTGGATTTCTTGCTTTGCAGCTGTGGTGCTCACAGCTTTGGACTGGACTATTTGCAGGCAGAAGCTGTTGGAGGGGTGTGTGTGTGTGTGAGAGAGAGAGAGAGAGAGAGGGAGAGGGAGAGGGAGAGAGAGAGAGATCTCTTTAGTCTGGGGCTTGCCAGAAACATGGGAGCGTTTGGGAAAATTTGGAGCAATAAAGGGGCAGTTTGAACCTCCTGCGGTGCCCCTGTGCCGTACCCCCAAGTCATCACAGATTGCGTTTCTTTTCTCTCTCTCTCTCTCTCTCTCTCTCTCTCCAGGTAGAGCTTCCGCCTCTCCTTCCTTGGATGTGCTCATTACGTTGCTGAGTTTGGGCACCAAGGGATACCGGAAACTTCTTCAAGAAAGAAAGGTAGCGTTTCTGGATGAATGGGTCCAAGGTGGCCATTTTCACTTGTGAGCAGGTGGCAGAGAAGGGTAGGACTTCGGCTGTTAGGCGGCCTCTGAATTCTAGTTTTGATCTTTGCCCAGTTTAGCCAACGAAGAACTCTTTATTGTCATTCTACGTATACACACAGTAATTCCCATACAGCGAAATTCACGTAGCCCCCAGAGACCAGGCCAGCACACATGGCGATCCCCAAATACCCCCCCACCTACCCAAAATCCCCTGCCCCTAAACCACCCGAGTATCCACGCAACAGACCAAGCAGTGCGATCCTACAGCTCACGAAGGGTGGCCCTTTAGTTCATTGTTGAGTGCAATTATATCTCTGGGATAAAAACTATTCGGAAGACGTGAGGTCCGAGTTTTAATTGTTCTGTGTCTTCTGCCAGAAGGCAACAGTCCAAAAAGAATTGTAACTTCCTCAAACAGCAAGATGCGAAGGGCTGCAGCCCGATGATGATATTCCAGGCAGTTGTAACGATTCTCCGTAGAGCATTTTTATCCACTGCTCCCGTACCACGCAAGGATGCCGTATGTCAGGACACCCTCAACGGTGCTGCGATTGTAGAAGAGATGTAAATGCTGAGATAGGTTTATCTTCCTGAGCATTCTCAGGAAGTACGGCCTCTTCTGTGCCTTCCTTGCAAGCAGGTTAGCATTCAAAGTTAGAACCAGGGGTAGGATTCAGCTGGTTTGGACTGGATCTAGTCAGGGACTAGAGACTAGAGGATAAGAAATTGGGTATGTCTATTTTAATGAAAAGAAGGACCAGGAGAGACATGATAGCAGTCTTCCAATATCTCAGAGGCTGCCCCAAAGAAGAGGGAGTCAACCTGTTCTCCAAGGCACCTGAGGGCAGGACAAGAAGCAATGGGTGGAAACTAATCAAGGAGAGAAGCAACTTAGAACCGAGGAGAAATTTCCTGATAGTTAGAACAATTATTCAGTGGAACAACTTGCCACCAGAAGTTGTGAATGCTCCAACACTGGAAGTCTTGAAGAAGAGGTTGGATAACCATTTGTCTGAAATGCTGTAGGGTTTCCTTCCTAGGCAGGGGGTTGGGCTAGAAGACCTCCAAGGTCCCTTCCAACTCTGCTATTGTATTGTATTGTATCTAGTTTAATAGAAAGAAGGACTAGGGGAGACATGATAGCAGTCTTCCAATATCTCAGGGGCTGCCCCAAAGAAGACGGGAGTCAAGCTATTCTCCAAGGCACCTGAGGGTAGGACAAGAAGCAATGGGTGGAAACTAATCAAGGAGAGAAGCAACTTAGAACTAAGGAGGAATTTCCTGACAGTGAGAACAATTAACCAGTGGAACAACTTGCCTCCAGAAGTTGTGAATGCTCCAACACTGGAAGTCTTTAAGAAGAGACTGGACTGCCATCTGTCAGAAATGATGTAGGGTCTCTCCTGCTTGAGCAGGGGGTTAGACTAGAAGACCTCCAAGGTCCCTTCCAACTCTATTCTGATTCAGTGGGTGGAAAATAACCAAGGAGAGAAGAATGAAGGAGACATTTCCAGACAGTGTGTGGTGAAGGGTTTTCTGCCTAAGCTTGGGGTTGGACTCCAAGGTCCCTTCCAATTCTGTCCTTCGGCCAAGTTCGGATGCCCCCCCCCCCCCGATTCTCGCAATGTATTTTTTTTTCCTCTGTAAATCCAGTTCTCGAAATGTCGCGAATCTTATCGCTCTTCGATCTGCGGAAGGAATAAGACGTAATAACCTTCCTTTCCGGGAGTGTATTTTGGCCTGTTCCAGAATGGTAAAATTTAATGCCAGGGGTTTATTACCTTAACGCTCTTTAAAAGCTAAGCTAAAGCTACGATGTTCTCCGGAAAAGCTATTTATAGTGCGGTTTCTATTTTCGGTTCCACTAGACCAGTGTTTCTCAACCTTGGTAACTTGAAGATGTCCGGACTTCAACTCCAGAATTCCCCAGCCAGCTGGCTGGGGAATTCTGGGAGTTGAAGTCCGGACATCTTCAAGTTGCCAAGGTTGAGAAACACTGTCCTAGCCACTGTCTTCCTACTGAAGAGGATGGTGGGAGCGGGGAGAGGAAAAAAAATTTTTCCCCCACTAAGGCAATGTTTTTCTTTTCCTTCTGTAATCCTCGCGTCAGTACAGGTAGTCCTCACCTTACGACCACAGTCGAGCCCAGAATTTATGTTGATAAGTGAAAAATGTGGGTTTTTTTGCTTTTTATGCCACATCTGTTCACGTCTGAAGTTCTTCAATGAGTAACACAGTCATTAAGGGAATCCAGCTTCCCCCTTGACTTGGCTTGCCAGACGGTCGTAAAAGAGAATCACGATACAGAATAGAGTTGGGAGGGACCTTGGAGGTCTTCTAGTCCAACCCCTCTCTTCCAGCAGGAGACCGTATACAGGGCAGTCCTCACCTTATGGCAATAACTGAGCCCAAACATTAACGTTGCTAAGTGAGTTTTGCCCCACTTTACAACTTTTCTTGTTAAGTGAATCGTTGCAGTTGTTAAGTTAGTAACGCAGTTGTTAAGCGAATCTGATTTACCCCATGACTTTGGGGAATCCATTGCCTGAGCATCTGAATTTTGGTCACACGACCGTGGGGATTCTGCGGCGGTCATTAGTGTGAAACATGGTCCGAAGTCCCTTTTTTTTTTAAATTGAGAATTTTTTTTAAA
>NW_028261390.1:71757854-71835662 GCF_051295495.1 Thamnophis sirtalis
AGAAGCTTCTTGGTTGAGGAGTGAAATGTCTTCCAAAGAAAAACCAGAAAGTCCACTTGCCTCTTGAATGTTGATTTTTTGAATGTTGATTTTATTTATATGCTGCCCTTTCCCCCCGAAGGGGACTCAGGGAGACCTGGATGGCTGAGAATCACCATGGACAACTCTTGGGGACAACCATGATCTGAATGACTCAGAATCTCCATAGACAACTCAACTCAACAACTCAACAACTCTCCCCATCATCCAATCAGAGCTGAAGAAGCTTCTTGGATGAGGAGTGAAATGTCTTCCAAAGAAAAACCAAGAAAGTCCACTTGCCTCTTGGGGACAACCATGATCTGAATGACTCAGAATCTCCATAGACAACTCAACTCAACAACTCAACTCAACTCTCCCCACCATCCAATCAGACCTGAAGAAGCTTCTTGGATGAGGAGTGAAATGTCTTTAGAGAAAAGCCAGAAAGTTCTGTTGCCTCTTGAAAAAAGCACCTTTGGGGCAACTATGACCTGGATGGCTGAGAATCACCATGGACAACTCAACTCAACCCAACTTTCCCCACCACCCAGTCAGAACTGAAAAAGCTTCTTGGGTAAGAAGCGAAAGGTCTTCAAAGAAAAACCAGTAAGTCTAGTTGTGTCTTGAAAAAAGCACCTTTCGAACAACTGTGATCTGGATGGCTGAGAATCTCCATAGACAACTCAACTCAACAACTCAACTCAACTGATTTGGGTGCCTTTAGAAGAATTGGTTAAGACATCCAAGAGCTCATTCCTTGTTGCTCCTCTTTTAGCCCCGATGAAAGAGAAGGCTTGTTGTAGAATGCTTACAGGCTTTACAGGAAATTGCTGGTTTCAGAGAAGAGGATGCTTTCAAGACAGCGGGGTGGCGATAACAGACAATAGTAACGCATCAAAATCTGTTAATGGAAGTGACAGAGAGATGCGCCTTAGATCTCTCTCAACCAAAGCTTTAGATCCGATGCCTCCTTAAAGAAGAGAGTTTTAGCTAGAATGTAAAAAGGGGCAGCATCCATGAATATCTTATTTGCCTGATTAGTTTGGTTGGCTTGTTTATAAATTAAAATTCCAGTGGAGTCTCTTGTCCCAGCTTCTGTTCCTGTGTGTTCTGACTGAGGCTTCTTCAAAAAGCACAAGGCAGAATCCTGGTCCCGGCAAAACCCCTTTCATTAAACGAATGTGAATTCCTCTCCTTCACATTCAGCCAAGGCTTGGCAAACAGTCTTTCAAAGGAGTATTTATGACCACAGACCTTATCTAGCCTGGAAAGCTGCCATGTAAATATTTTCCCAAATGAGATGCTGTGCAAGGAAAGGCTGGGCAGAGAGTCTCTGAGATTCATGGACAGATCTTCACACTCCTGAAACGACCGAAGGAACAAATTGTTTCCTGCAAAAGCCCCCTCCCCTTTCGCTCCTCTTTTGCTTCCTCTGGGAGGGGCCAATCTCCTCCAAGGCGTGGCTTTACTCCCAAGTCGCCCCTGCTTTCTTAGTTGTCCTTGTCTTCTGGCAGCTCTGTGCATGCGCACACTGGGAACAGGCTCCAGCTGTTCCTCTGCCTCACTGCTGTCTAGCTCCCTCTCTGCCTCCGATGCAGAGCCCTCCTCCGAGCTTTCCCCAGACTCCAGGACCGGGCCCTGTTCCTCCCCAACCCTCCTCACTGTCTGATTCTGCTGCCAGCTTTGCAGGCCGCTGGCGGGCCACAACATCCGATCAGAGCTGAAAAAGCTTATGGGATAAGAAGCAAAACGTCTTCAAAGAAAAACCCAGAAAGTCCACTTGCCTTCTGAAAAATAAAAGGCACTTTTGGGATTTCAGAGGAAAAGGCAGACGAGAGGGGATGACGGTTGGGGATGAAAACGATTCAGTAGCTATGCTGGCTTTCTCTACTGCTGGTTTCTTTCTACAGATGGACCTGCTTTGATTTCTTTGCCCCGTTAGACCTTTGCAGTTTTTCCAATTTTGCTTCTGTAAATACTTTAGTTTGTATTATAAATGGATATTGATCGGTTAGTCTCCCTTCCCTTATTTCTAATTCTGGACGTTCTTTACCGAAGGGGTACATTCTTTCTAAATATCCTCTTGTCACCCGGATTTGATTTGTAAGAGCTTCAAATATTTGTCAGGGTGGAGAAAAAAAAAAAACCCTTTCTTTCAGTAACCCCGTTGCTTGTTGGCCTTCTGTTCTGACCGAGGCTTCCCAAGAGCATGAAACTAACTCCCAACAAAACCCTCCTTTTATTAATCGACTGTGAATTTTGTTCATTCCCATCCAGCAAAGTCTTTCAAAGGAGGATTTACGGTCACAGAACTTATCTGGCTTGGAGAGCTGCCAGGCTGATATCTACAGAACTTGGCAAGGAGTCTTGGAGAGTCGCGAACCAATGAATTGAACTAATGGTCTCCTGCAAACTCCACTCCCCTTTCGCTCCTCTTTTATCTCCTCTGGGAGGGGCCATTCACCATCCACCTGTGGCCTTACTCCCAAGTTGAGCCCTGTTCTTTAGCTGTTCCCTTTGTCTGTGCATGCGCACACTGAGAACAGGCTCCAGCTGTTCTTCTGCCTCACTGATGTCCAACTCCGAAGGCAGCTGATAACTGGCATACGGCCCTAGCCCCCTCTCTGCCTCCGACACAGAGCCCTCATCCGAGCCTTCCCCAGACTCCAGGACTGGCCCATCTTCCTCCCCAACCTCCTCACTGTTTGAATCTGTTGCGGCTGGCCGCTAGCCATTCATTTGTTCATTTCAGGAGTGTGAAGATCTGTCCGTGAATCTAAGAGACTTTGTGCCCAGCCTTTCCTTGCACAGCACCTCATTTGGGAAAATATTTACATGGCAGCTTTCCAAGCTAGATAAGGTCTGTGGTCATAAATACTCCTTTGAAAGACTGTTTGCCAGGCCTTGGCTGAAGGTGAATGGGAGGAATTCCCATTCGTTTAATAAAAGGGGTTTTGTCGGGACCAGGAATCTGCCTCATGATTTTTGAGGAAGCCTCGGTCAGAACAAATCCAGACAACAGACCCATACTTATGACGGTTGCAATGTCCCCGGATCATGTGACCTGTTTTTGTAACTTTCCAACAAGTGAAGTCAATGGGGAAACCAGATTCACTTAACAACCGGGTTACTAATGTAAAAACTGCAACGATTCACTTAAAAGCTGCGGCAAAAAAGGTAATAAAATGAGGCAAAATTCGCTTAACAAATGTCTCCCTTAGCAACAGAAAGTTTGGGGTTCGGTTGTGGTGATAAGCCGAGGACTACCTGTATGTTCCTGTGTATAAACATATATTTGTCTATTGTTTGTGAATCTCTCTCTCTCTCTCAATGTCTTTATCTATATACCTTTTGTACAGTATATTATAAATATGTGGCATATGTGTATTTTTCTTATTAGTTTATGTTAATTGTCACAATCTTGTTACTGAACTTTCAAAATCTAATTTTATTTTATTGCTGTGTTAATACCTGCAAACAGCTTAGAGAGCCTGCAGGAATTGAGGCAGTAGAAAGACTGCATAAATTAACCTTAAAAATGGGTCTTTTCAATCAGAAGAGAGCTGGAAGGGGTCTTGGAGGTCTTCTAGTCCAGCCCACTACTCGCGAGGCATTGCCCTGTCAGCTCCAGTGTGCAGGCCGCCCGGAGTCCTTCGGGATTGGGCGGCCTATAAATTTATTAAATACAAATTAAATACAAATACTTCAAACTTCATTTTTGGCTGTTTTTCGCCCTCCGGAGGCTTCAGAGAAGCGAAACTTTCAGATTGGGGTTAATGTCAGGGTTCCAAGTAACACCCCCAAGGAAAGAAGACTCCCAAGCTTGAGTTTCCATTTTATTAGAGATGCCCTATTGGCACATCTGGGAAAACCCAAATGTCACGTCTTCCAAATATCATCCAGAAATAAATCAGAACTATCCTTAAACTTCCAATTTAATAAGACAGACATGTTGGTACATCTGTGGAAACCCGAATCTGAAAGCTTCATGGGTTTCCGCCCAGTTGAAAGTTCAAGATCTTGCCCCAAGACCCACAAGTCCAATCTTCCACTGCCATGCTGACATCTCCATCCACCCCCTTCCGGTCAGGTGCAGAGGTGCAGAGACAAAGGATGACCTTTGGGCTTCTAGAAAGGAATGTTCTATTTTGACAACAACGTTCTGCTCCTTACTATTCCCCCTCCCAATTACTACACTAATGAAACAGCATAGGAAAAATAATAGAAAGTGTGGCAGGGCAAAGATACTAAAAGGAATATGACTGCAGGTCTGACACCGAATCTGAAAACATCCAGGTTTTCCCCACCCAAACGAAAATCCAAGCCCCTGCCCAGCACCCACAAGTCCATCCCATAGTCCAGTCTCCCACTGCCACACTGGCAGCTTCCACGCATCCAGTTCTGGTCAGGTGCAGAGACAAAGGATGACCTTGGCTTTCTAGAAAGAATGTTGTTATGGCTACATATCATCTAACTCCATACACAAGCCCATCCCATGGTCCAGTCAGGTACCACTCAACACAGGAGATGCCTCCCAGTCGCCTGATTGCGGCTGCAAGGCCCGATGACCTTGACTTTATGAGAAAGAATGTTGTTATGGCTCGATCTCACCCACACTCTGTATAATCCCCCCTCTCCATATTCCCACAGTAGAAACTGTGGCAGGCCCGAAGGCCCCGTGTAAAAGATGGCTGCCAGGCCTGACACCTGGACTGATATCCAGGAGCCGAGGTGGCGCAGTGGTTAAATGCAGCACTGCAAGCTACTTCAGCTGACTGCAGTTCTGCAGTTCGGCGGTTCAAATCTCACCGGCTCAGGGTTGACTCAGCCTTCCATCCTTCCGAGGTGGGTGAAATGAGGACCCGGATTGTTGTTGGGGGCGATATGCTGACTCTGTAAACTGCTTAGAGAGGGCGGAAAGTACTATGAAGCGGTATATAAGTCTAACTGCTACTGCTATTGCTCAGAGCCGAGGTGGCGCAGTGGTTAAATGCAGCACTGCAGGCTACTTCAGCTGACTGCTAGTTCTGCAGTTCGGCGGTTCAAATCTCACCGGCTCAGGGTTGACTCAGCCTTCCATCCTTCCGAGGTGGGTGAAATGAGGACCCGGATTGTTGTTGGGGGCAATATGCTGACTCTGTAAACCGCTTAGAGAGGGCTGAAAGCCCTAGGAAGCGGTATATAAGTCTAACTGCTATTGCTATTGATATCAAGCGGCCTCCACCTTTGAGGTGGCCTGGGAAGAACACACACACACCTTGGAATTACTTTGAAGGTCCCCGTTCTTCCTCTCCTTCCTCTTCCCTTTGACCCCTAGCGACTCCGTTGCAAATGTCACATGGGGACCCGGCCCGATTGCAGAGCTGAAGTTGACTCTTGCTTGGAAGTTGGCTAAAAGTACTGCGCTAGAAGGGACAGGTGTCGCGTTCCTACACTAAGCCAGCTGCTTCCAAAAGGCGTTGATAGGGTAGAGTGGCATTTTCAGGAGAGAGGCTCCAGCAGGCTGAAAAAGAATCCCCTGGACACGAATTCCATTGGAGCAGGACAGCAATTAACGGTCCTGTCTATCGTCAAAAGAGGCGAGGATTAATGGTTTGGCCGCTACTGCTGGAACAAGGCACAGGCAGGGGAGCCTTCTACGCATTAGACCGAACTCCTGGTAGTTTTGCATTTATTTTGCTGCCCAGGCTTAGCACAAGGGAGCGGTTTTAACAACCAGAAGATAGGTTTCTCTTCTCTTGGAGAGGGGGGGGGGAATTAAAATGAGAGGTGCCTATGGCTTGAAAGGCACGTTTTTGTCTTCAACCCACAGCGAGATATTAAATAGCATTTGTGAGAGCCACGTTCCTCCCTGGGGAAGCGTAGGTGGCTGGTGGGGGGGGGACTTCAATTATTTCTTGGATTCCGTGTTTTCTAATGAAAACTTCGGGCAAGTCACTTCAACTCCCAGAATTCTCCAGCTAGCTCTCCTGGCTGGAGAACTCTGGGAGTTGAAGTCCACAAGTCTTAAAGTTGCCAAGTTTGGGAAACACTGGAATAGAATAATGGAAAATAGAATAGAATAGAAGCTGACGCTTTGCCCACCTGAAAAGATAAGCGTTGTTTAGGAATTTCAGCTGCTAAAATTGAATCACGTGGGGCTTCTTCCTTTTTGCTAAGAAATAATAAAATAATATCCTGCTCATTCTATTCCATTTCTATTTCTATTCTTCACTCCATTCTCCTCTTCTCCCCTCTCCTCTCCTCTTCCCTCCACTGTTCTGTTCTAGTCTATTTTATTCTATTTTCCATTATTCTACTCTATTCTATTTTACATTATTCTATTCTATTCTTCATGCCATTCTTCATTCCATTCTTCTCCTCTACTCTTCACTATTTTATTCTGTTCTGTTCTATTCTATTCTGTTATTCTATTCTATTTTACATTATTCTATTCTTCATGCCATTCTTCATTCCATTCTTCTCCTCTCCTCTTCACTCCACTATTTTATTCTGTTCTATTCTATTCTATTTTATTCTATTTTACATTATTCTATTCTATTCTATTCTATTTTGCATTATTCTATTCCAGTGTTTCCCAAACTTGGCAACTTTAAGACTTGTGGACTTCAACTCCCAGAGTTCTCCAGCCAGAAGAGCTAGCTGGAGAATTCTGGGAGTTGAAGTCCACAAGTCTTAAAAGTTGCCAAGTTTGGGAACCACTGTTCTATTCTTCATGCCATTCTTCATTCCATTCTTCTCCTCTCCTCTTCACTATTTTATTCTGTTCTATTCTATTCTATTTTATTCTATTTTCCATTATTCTATTCTATTTTACATTATTCTATTCTATTCAACATGCCATTCTTCATTCCATTCTTCTCCTCTCCTCTTCCTCCACTATTTTATTCTGTTCTATTCTATTCTATTTTATTCTATTTTCCATTATTCTATTCTATTTTCCATTATTCTATTCTATTCAACATGCCATTCTTCATTCCATTCTTCTCCTCTCCTCTTCCTCCACTATTTTATTCTGTTCTATTCTATTCTATTTTATTCTATTTTCCATTATTCTACTCTATTCTATTTTACATTATTCTATTCTATTCTTCATGCCATTCTTCATTCCATTCTTCTCCTCTCCTCTTCACTCCACTATTTTATTCTGTTCTATTTTATTCTATTTTATTCTATTCTATTTTACATTATTCTATTCTATTCTTCATGCCATTCTTCATTCCATTCTTCTCCTCTCCTCTTCACTCCACTATTTTATTCTGTTCTGTTCTATTCTGTTATTCACTCTTCTCTTCTACTCTACTCTTCACTCCATGATTTTATTTTGTTCTGTTCTGTTTTACACACACACACACTCACACACTTATTTTTTACTTGTATGTTTTATTAAGAGAGAAAATCTTGCTTTTCTGCTTTAACTTCAAAACTGCCTTCATAATTATATGAAATAATCTCTGATATTCTTCTGGATGAGGAGGCTTCCATCCAGGGTTGCTTGGAACGAATACACGTCCTAAACCAGGACAGTAATTTGTATGAAGACATTCTTGGTGAGTTTCATCTCCTTCCCTTTCCCAAAGGTGTCTCTTCCTGGGTTTATTCCCGGAGACATCACCCTGGGCTTCTGTCTCAGAACCTCAACCTCTGAAGGCAACTTCTGTTCCAGTGGTTGGTTGTTAGGAAAGTTCTCCTTAGTTCTAACTCTCCTTGTTTAGTTTCCATCCGTTGGTTCTCATCAAGATCAAGGGAGGTAGAAACACCACTCTATAAAGCCCTAGGAAGGCCACACTTGGAATACTCCATCCAGTTTTGGTCACCACGCTTGAGCGAGAAGGTTGAACTAGATGACCTATAAGGTCCCTTCCGTCAATCTGTTAAATCTTGCCTTTTGGTACTTTGGAAAATAGTTTGTAGGAGCCCCTCAAATATTGGGCCTCTTCTGCATCTTCCAGGTGGAAAATGCTATGATAGCAATAGCAATAGCAATAGCAGTTTGACTTATATACCGCTTCCTAGGGCTTTCAGCCCTCTCTAAGCGGTTTACAGAGTCAGCATATCGCCCCCACAGTCTGGGTCCTCATTTCACCCAGATAGATAGATAGATAGATAGATAGATAGATAGATAGATAGATAGATAGATAGATAGATAGATAGATATAGCAGTTAGATTTATATACCGCTTCATAGGGCTTTCAGCCCTCTCTAAGCAGTTTACAGAGTCAGCATATCGCCCCCACAGTCTGGGTCCTCATTTCACCCAGATAGATAGATAGATAGATAGATAGATAGATAGATAGATAGATAGATGATAGATGATAGATAGATAGATAGATAGATAGATAGATAGATAGATAGATGATGGATGATAGGTAGAGAGGCAGAGAAAGACAGATGGGTGATAGATAGGATAAGAAGATTAGATGATAGATAGATAGATAGATAGATAGATAGATAGATAGATAGATAGATAGATAGATAGATAGATATAGCAGTTAGACTTATATACCGCTACATAGGGCTTTCAGCCCTCTCTAAGCAGTTTACAGAGTCAGCATATTGCCCCCACAGTCTGGGTCCTCATTTCACCCAGATAGATAGATAGATGATAGACAGACAGACAGACAGATAGATAGATAGATAGATAGATAGATAGATAGATAGATAGATAGATAGATAGATGATGGATGATAGGTAGAGAGGCAGAGAAAGACAGATGGGTGATAGATAGGATAAGAAGATTAGATGATAGATAGATAGATAGATAGATAGATAGATAGATAGATAGATAGATAGATAGATAGATAGATAGATAGATAGATAGATAGATATAGCAGACTTATATACCGCTTCATAGGGCTTTCAGCCCCCTCTAAGCGGTTTACAGAGTCAGCATATCACCCCCAACAACAATCCGGGTCCTCATTTCACCCACCTCGGAAGGATGGAAGGCTGAGTCAACTTTGAGCCGGTGAGATAGAACCGCTGAACTGCAGATAGCAGTCAGCTGAAGTGGCCTGCAGTACTGCACCCTAACCACTGCGCCACCTCGGCTCCTATAGGAGGATAGGAGACTAACACCCTCATATTTCACTTCAGACAGAAAGGCAAGGTTATCCTAACGCATTTCTTCCCAGGAAAAGCAAAGGGAGAGATTCAAAACACACACACACGAAACATTTCACACATGGCTGGGCTGATACCACCACTTGAGCTCTTTCCATTTTGGTTTCTTAATATAGTATTTTCCTGTTAAGATACTTTGTTTTCACCGAAGGGGATCAGTTTTTCAGACCATTTTAGAGATTTCTAGCGGACTGTTCAGCTCGGATTGCCGACGTTTCAAATACTAGCAGGATTTGAGTCAATTTTGATAAAACCCTTTGCTCTGTTTATCAGTAGGAAATTGATCAAGAATTGCAAAACTGATTTTAGGAATCAATTGGACTTCGTATCAGTCCAGGGAAGCTTAGATATTTAGGAGCCTTGAGCTCCGGTGAGTGGTATTATGTTGTTACGATTCTATTTGTGAAAAAAATCAAAGCATGGTGATTCCTTTTTTGCTCAATACTCGTAATGAAAGTCTTACTAAAATTCTTTCAAATTATTTCAAGCCCCTTGCCTACGTATAGAAAAGTTCTAGAATATAACAAACCACACAAGTGGATTTATAGCATGTATTGAATTATCATTAATTGCATATTAGCTTTCAAATTATTATTATTATTAATTATTAATAATAAAATTTTAAAAATACTGGACTGGAACATTCTGATTCTACCAAAAACCACCCTACTTGGAACAGCTTATATCCTCCGGCGTTACCTTAACAGTTCCTAGGTTCTTGGTTAGGACTCGAGCTGTTGAGCTATTAACCAGCCCCAAAGGCTGTGAATCTCACCAAAGATTGCCCAATAATAATATACTCATATTATTTGTGATTTTATAATGGGTACAAGTTTAGTATTGTGTATTGGGTTATTAAGTTTCATAACAATACTTTATGTCAAGTTAAAAAAAAAAAGATTATAACATTAATCCATAGTACTGTATTCCAGTCAAAGCCTTCTAAATTGTGTTGCAAAGGTTGTGCATCAAATTGATAGTTATTAGCATCTCCTATTACTCATTTTAGTTGAACATTTCGATTCAAAGATACTCAAGCTTTGATTATTAGTTCAAGTGGGAATTTATTGTCAATTATTGGCCATAAAAAGAAGCAGGTAAAAATTTGATCCAGTTTTTTTTTTTGCTTTTGGTTGTTAGACGTAGCTTTTAGGGAAAAAAAAATCAAATATTGGAAACATTGGAAAATCAAAGTACTTCTTTCTATAGGTGAGTGTTATTTTAAAACAGAAAACAGCGTTGGTTAAAACTTTGATGCTAGAGCTGTGAGTTTTGAATTCTCCTTCAATTAAGGGATTGTTTGCTTGATTTTGGTCTCCATTTCTAACAAAGTCTTAATAGATGGTTTATATCTATTCAGGTGAGCACCGGATGTAGATTTCTTGCAATTTTTTAAAAATTTCTCCTTAAGATTAGAGATGCCAACATGGTTTGTCAAGTTTGCGTCCCTGACCACATGAGACCATAATAGAATAGAACAGAAGAGGAATAGGAATATAGAATAGGCTAGAATATAGAGTAGAATAGAATAGGAAAAAGTGAAAAAGTTGTGATACGTCACACGTTGACAATGTGTCATTGCGAGTTTGACACCCTTGGTCTACTAGGTCCAGTTTGTGTAGTATTCTTCCCTTCTCTTCCTTTCTGTTACCTTCCCTTCCCTCTTCCTTTCTTTTCCCATCCCTTTTCCTTTCTCTTCCTTTCTGTTTCCTTTCCCTTCCTTTCTTCCCCTTCCCTTCTATTCCTTTCCCTTCCCTTCCTTTCTCTTCCCTCTTCCTTTCTGTTTCCTTTCCCTTCCTTTCTCTTCCTTCCCCTTCCCTTCTCTTCCTTTCCCTTCCCTTCCTTTCTCTTCCTTTCTCTTCCCTCTTCCTTTCTTTTCCCTTCCCTTTTCCTTTCCCTTCCTTTCTGTTTCCTTTCCCTTCCTTCTCTTTCCCTTCTCTTCCTTTCCCTTCCCTTCCTTTCTCTTCCTTTCTCTTCCCTCTTCCTTTCCCTTCCCTCCCCTCCCCTCCTTTGAAATCAATTTATTCTCGTCTTCCTAGGGCTGGTTCAACATCTCCAGGTGTCTTTGTTATCTAAGAACTCAACCTCCTGTGCACATCCAAATACTTTGATCTTTAAATAGGCTATTTAAAAAATATTATTTAGGACGCTACTTTTTCTTTTCCATGCTTTATATAAAGCAATGTTCCCCTAAAATGAAATTTGGTGGGAAAATGACTGCTCCGTTTCCTTCAAGCTGTTTGCTTGGGCCGGCCATGATATTTCCCCGTGCTTCTTCTGCTGCTATTGTTGAAGGTTAGTATTTTCCAAATAATTTGAGATAGAGAAATCCTTGGGGGGAATAGTACTAGAAAAAGTATAGGCGTTGCATGCTGTTTCACATTATAGTAATTTGGTGATCGTCGGAGAAGAATATTACTGACCTAGTAGTAAAATAGCAGACCACGCTTGAGTTGTCCCTTGGTTATCATTAGTTGATAATGAGTGAAGATATTATTGTTATTATAAATGGTCCTTGAATTGTTTTCAGCTTCCTGCGTTATTTAATGGCTACTCATATCCTCTGTAAAAGATTACAGGATTCGACAGGACAATTTTGTATATGTGCGTGGGTGAGGCAAGAAATGATGTCCTGCACAGCTTCACAACGGTTTTCTAAAGAAGATGTACACAAACACAACCAGGCCTCTCTTTATTGAGTCCTGGTGGTATGAATAAGAAAAGTGCTACTTCTTTTTTAAGGTGTTAGAGAAATAGAATGGAATAAATGAGAATATGGAATGGAAGGGAATGGAAAATATGGAATGGAAGGGAATAGAATAGGAGAATAGAATAGAATAGAATAGAATAGAATAATGGAGTGGAGTAGAAAATAGAGTAGAGTAGAGTAGAAAATAGAATGGAATAGAATAGAATAAACAATGAAGGGAATAGAATAGAATAGGAAAAATGGAATGGAATAGAATATAGAATAAATTAGATCAGAATATAGAATAGATTACATCAGAAAGTAGAATAGAACAGAACAGAATAATGGAGTGGAGTGTGTTAGGAATATAATTCTAATGGTTGGGTTGGGAATATATAAATCATGTAACAATGTTGTACCTGTTTCTTTAAATCATACTGTAAAATGTGATTGGTTGCCCGCTTTTCCTCAATCGGCCATAAGAGGGAGCCAGAATGACTGTTAGCTCTCTGTTTTGTTAGATGCTGGGGCTGATCTGATCTGAGTGTTTTTGGAAGCTGGCTATTAGAAAGTGCCGTGAGCTATTTGCAACTATTAGCAAACTTTGAGTACTGAACTGATTATATGATACTGGACTATGTTATTTGGATTATCCCTTAACTGAAAGACGTTGATGATGACTGGCGACTACGCGGAGGAGAGCCTTTTCTGTTGCAGCTCCGACCCTGTGGAACGAGCTCCCCGTTGAGATTCGTACCCTCACCACCATCCAGACCTTCCGCACAGCCCTCAAGACCTGGCTCTCCCAGCAGGCCTGGGGATAGGTTTCCAATTTACCCGCCCGAGTGCTGACTGTTGAATGCATGTTGTGGTTTACCATTTTATTTTGTTCACTATTGTTTGTCTCTTGGTACTGCACCCCCTCCCCTTGTGATTGTAAGCCGCCCTGAGTCCCCTCAGGGAGAAGGGCGGCCTATAAATCTCAATAAAATGTGAAAATGTGAAATGTGCCTTATCCGTGTATGACTTGGACTGTTTGATGGACTCTGATAACTCTGTTTCCACGAAAGTAAAAGCCTATTTAAACTGCAGTGTCTCTGTATGCTGCTTTGTGTGTTCTCCAACACAACTCTCACAACGCTTCACTGAACGTACTCGCTCTCCCAACGGGGAGCTTACCTAACAGAGTGGAGTAGAAAATAGAGTAGAGTAGAATAGAGTAGAGTAGAATAAAAACAGAGTTGGAAGGGACTCTTCTAATCCAACTCTCTTCTTAGGCAGGAAACCCACTACCATTTCCGATTCTTTTTCTTTCTTTTTCATAAGTCTTCCTGCTTTGAATGAACTCCTGCGGCAGCACTTTTGACAGATGGGATGAGACTGAAGGCTACATTTAAATGTGTTTTAATGTCAGGCGCAAAGAATGGCGTGAAAGTTCAAAAGTAACTGATTTATTGCTCAAGGCTGTGCAGACGGATCTTCTCAGTCTAAAGGTTTTCCACCTGGGTGAAACTGGATGAGATCAACGGCGCTCCAGGTGAGCTGGACTTCCACCTTTTGTGACTACGTAGAGACACTCGGCTAGTGCCCTGCTTGACTCCTCCCTCTGGCTTTGCGAAGTCCCTCCTACATTTTCAAGGCTTGACTTGTTTCTGTCAATTGCACTTGGAAACATGGTGGGAACCCTTTGCTTCTAGGACCCTGATGGGAAACCTATGGCATGCGTGCCACGGGTGGCACGCGGAGGCCTCTTTGCCGGCACATGAGCCGTTGTCCCAACTGAGCTCCACCACGCATGGACGCGCACCTCCCACCGGCCATCTGATTTTCGGGTCACTGCGGCGCGTGTTGTTTAATCAAAATGCAGTTAAAACAGTATACAAGCCATCAAGAATATAATTATTTGCATCCAATAAGAACAGGGAGTGCCTCACTAGGAGCAGATAGAGGTAAATCCTAGAGAGGCTGGAAATGCATCACTGAACAATGGAGATGAATGCTAGAGAGGAATAAAGCTGCATACAAGGCAAACGTACCACTTGTAAAAGCGAAGGCTTGTACGGGAGGCGGGGAGAGTGCAGGGTGTGTGGTGCCCCCCCTGCCCCCCTTTTTTGGTCCCAGGAGGCTTCAGGGAGGCCTCCTGGGACCAAATGGAGTGTGCAGGGGTCTCACACACACACACACAGGGGCGACACGGGGGTGGGTGGGTGTCACACGTGCATTGTGTGGGCACATGCGCATGCTTTTGGAGGTCAAAGGGGTTAGCCATCACTCTTCTAGGAGAATCAATCTTGAGAATTAGGCAGGTTTGAAGATAATAACCAGTGTGCAGTGTAGTGAGTAAGGTTTCAGAAACTCAGAAAAAGTCTCTGTTATTAAAACAGGCCTCCATTATACAGGCACCATGCCGCGGGGGTGGAGGGGGAGTAGAATGTCTAACTCCTTAGAATCAGAGCGTGTTAATACAAGGTAACTGGCAGTTGGAACAGAGTTCTTTTCAGATGGGGAGGGGGAGTAGAACTCCTTAGCATCAGAGCGTCTTAATTACTATATAAGAAATACTAATGATCTGATGGTCATTTCGAAAAATTCTTTCTTAGTGAGCATCTAGAAGCCAAGAGGAACATACATGCCAAATTTCAAGTTTGTAGGCTTTATGGGTCTGGAGATTTTGTGATGAGTGCGTGGTATTTGCCTTTTATGTATATATGGATTTGTGTAACAGTTCTCAATCTTGGTTAATAGACACTTTTTCCCCCCTGGTGGTGGAGAGAAATTGGACAGAAAATGTCAAACACACTACAATTCACGGTGATGCCATCTTACGAGAATATTAATCGAACGACGGTCGAGTTTATTTATTTTGCAGCTAAGGACATAATCCCAAGAATGTTTTTAATGTATGTGTTAATTGGTAAGCGGAATTATAATTACATGCGTAATCATGAAAATTTATAATCTGCCTTATTTACATGCTGTCAAGAAATTAATCTGCAGAGATCGTATATTAAACTGTGTGTTCGTTATAGGGATCTCTGCTAATTAAAAGAAAACCTGAATTAGCCATAAGATGGACTCAACTGCCTTACACTTTCTTCATTCTTATTCAGCGTGGTGTCAAGAGTTCACGTTTTGAGTGGTTATCGATCTGGATTCAAACACTTCATTAATCTAAACACCCATTATATAGATTTCCACCCTCCCCCCCATGTGATTTCAAAAAGGTTGAAAACAGTATTGAGGGATAATAGCCAAATTAGCTTTTTATAGTATCTCCCTTGGGACACCAGCTGTTTGCAATGGGAATGGTATGTGTGTCTGTGAGAGAGAGGCAAAAAAAGTGATTATTGATAGATTCTTTCCCCCGCTTTTTTATTCCATTAGATTGAAGACTTTGGAAGACATTTTGAACGCTTTGGGAAATGAATGGGTAGATTTAAAAAAACGATGTTATTCTTTTTATGTAAGCATTCTGATTTGGATCTGTGGAGTTGTGGGTGGAAAGGAATGTGATTTAGAGGCTGAATGTGGCAGAATTTAGAACTAGTTTGGCCAAAATCAAACCAGTAGGTGATAGCAGAGAAGTAAGAGTTTTCATGTCTGTGGAGAGTCTCAATCATCCAGATCGTATCCCCTGATATCGCCTGACTGATCTCACGTCCTGGACATAAACTCTTCCATCTCCTTCCTTCAACTTGATGGACGCCAAAACATCTAGACGCAAAGATAGTTTTCTCCCTCCTTTCCACTCTGCTGAACACCTAATTCTCTTGAATTCTGGGAGGAACTCTGGGAATTGAAGTCCATAAGTCTAAAAGTTGCCAAGGTCGGAGTTCCCTGCTCTGGGACATGTTGAAGACCCCTGGGAGTCTTCAGGAAAAGGAAAAAGAGAGGGACAACCTTATAATCGGTTTAATGCTTTTGGAGCATGAGGCATCTAGCAATATTGGAGCCCATGAGTGTTCTGACCCAGAACCTTCCTTAGAAAGCAAGAAGCAGAGTCTCGGTCCTGACAAAACCTCTTTTATTTACACTATAGCAGTAGACTTATATACCGCTTCATAGGCCTTTCAGGCCTCTCTAAGAATGAATTCCTTTCATTCACAGTCAGCAAGGCTTAGCAAACAGGCTTTCAGAGGAATGTTTATCCACACGAACCTTATCTCGTTTGGAGCACTGCCAGATAACTAGTTTCCAAACGCAGGGCAAGGCAAAACTTGGCACAGAGTCTCTTATAGTCACAAACAGGACTTTCCAGACCAAATGGACGATTTGTTTCCTGCAAAAGCCCCCTCCCTGTTTGCTCCTCTTTTGTTTCCCATGGGAGGGGCCAATCACCTCCAAGGTGTGGCTTTACTCTTACGTTGACCCTGCTTTCTGAGTTGTGCTTGTCTTCTGGCAGCTCTGCGCATGCGCACACTGGGAACAGGCTCCAGCTGTTCCTCTGCCTCACTGCTGTCTAGCTCCCTCTCTGTCTCCAACGCAGAGCCCTTGTCTGAGCTTTCTACAACCCCCAGGACTGGCCCCTGTTCCTCCCCAACCTCCTCACTGTCTGACTCTGCTGTTAGTTATGCTGGCTGCCGGCAGGCCACAAGACTAAGCCCAGATTGCAACTAGTAATAAGCCTGTTCTTTTCAGCTCTTCACCCTGTCAGTGAATGTCTTCATCCATCCCTCAACCAGGCTTGATCTTGGCCTCGTGAACCTGGATCTGCTTTCTGGAGCCTTGGTGTATTTATGGAGCTTCTGTGTTCCTTCTGCACCCGGATTTCAGTTTTTGATTTCCAGAGTGGCTTTCATTTCTTTTTTTTTTCTTTTTCCCAGAGCAGTGACATTTTATATTTCTATAGCTTCAGAGTTGGTTCAAGTATCGAAGGGGTTAGAGAGCTCAATTAACCTTTCAAGCAATTAAAAAGATGCGTCCAAGTAATTGGCTGGCAAGATTTGGTGACAATTTGAATATAAATAACGTGTAGCTGTCGGATACGGTTTTTAGAAACGGAGGGTATATTGTATAGTGTAAATCTGATGGACTATAGAAGGGAAGGGAAGCATTTGCGTCACTGTTGTGGCCTGCCAGTGTCCAGCGGAGCTGGCAGCAGATTCAGAGAGTGAGGAGGTTGGGGAGGAAGATGGCCTAGTCCTGGAGTCTGGGGAAGGCTCAGATGAGGGTTATGTGTTGGAGGCAGAGAGGGGGCCAGAGCCGTATGCCAGTTATCGGCTGCCTTCGGAGTCGGACATCAGCGAGGCAGAAGAACAGTGTGAGCCTGTTCCCAGTGTGCGCATGCGCAGAACTTCCAGAAGGCAAGAGCAGTTAAGACAAAAGGGGCGACTCGGGAGTAAGGATTGGAGATGATTGGCCTCTCCCATAAGATGTAAAAGAGGAGCAAACAGACGTGAGCCTTTGCAGGAAACGACTTTGTTCGTTTTGGTCGGTTTAAACTCTGAGAACCTCTGTTTGACTCTGTGCTCTGTTTGGCCTTGCAAACTTAATTGGAAATTAGATCTCTGGCAGCGTTTCAAGGGAGATAAAGGTGGGTGCTTATCAGACTTACCCTGAAAGACTTTGGCAGACTTCTGTAGGACTTTTCACAGACTGTTTGGGAATCATTACGGGCTGTGAATGACCATAATTCACATCCGTTTAAATAAAATAGGGTTTTGGGGCGTAAGCGTGGGACTTATGCTTTTTCAGGAAGCCTAGGCCAGAACAGTCACCACCCGCCGATGGGGATTTCATCCACTCTGTAAGGCTGACTTGGAAAAAGATCTTTAATGCCATCAGCTGACATTCCTCACTCCTTAAGTCTTGTCTTTTGGACAAGCCCGTTGCCTGAAGAAACGGTTTGCCAACACTTTTGTGTGTAAATCTGCTTCTTCTTTTTCTTTATACACTCTTTGGTTGGGCAAGTCTCTTAAGTGTTTAATGGCTCAATTTAACGTGCGCTCGCTCAGGTCCCCCTAAATTCTACGGAGACTTGTTAATTTCCAGGCACGGGGCAAAAATAACTCCAGGCGTCTTTTGCGTAGACGTAAATCTAAGATGAAAAGCATGATCCAGCGGCCATTCTGCTCCGAGATAAATCCCCTTAAACTGAAAAGTGTTTCCTCGGTTACAGCCCTGCGGTCTCTTGAGAACAAATGCTACTAATAATAACGGATTAACAGAGTTGGAAGGGACCTTGTAGGTCATCTAGTCCAACCCCCCCCCTCTGCCCAAGCAGGAGACCCTACTCCATTTCTGACAGAGGGCAGCCCAGTCTCTTCTTGAAAGCTTCCAAGGATGAAGTTCCCGCAAGTTATGAAGGCAACTTTTGTTCCATCGGTTGATTTCTCTCACATACATTTTGGGCGGAATGGTGGTCGTACGCCGAGGACTAACTGCAATTCCTACAAAGGGGAGAATCCTCGACTTGGAATAGCAATAGCAGTTAGACTTATATACCGCTTCATAGGGCTTTCAGCTCTCTAAGCGGTTTACAGAGTCAGCATATCGCCCCCCACAGTCTGGGTCCTCATTTCACCCACCTCGGAAGGATGGAAGGCTGAGTCAACCTTGAGCCGGTGAGATTAGAACCGCCGAACTGCAGATAGCAGTCAGCTGAAGTGGCCTGCAGTACTGCACTCTAACCACTGCGCCACCTCGGCTCTCTAAGAGTTCGCACCCAGCCACGTGATCAAAATTCAAAGGCTGGGCAACTGACTTGTGACAGTTCCAGTGTCCTGGGGCTCACATGATCCCCTTTTTGCGACAACCAAGTCAGTGGGGAAGCCCGATTCACTTAACAACCGTGTTACTAACTTAGTAGCTTCAGTGATTCGCTTAACAATGGTGGCAAGGAAGGTCGTAAAATGGGGCAAATCGCACTTAACAAATTTCTCACTTAGGAAACATAGATTTTCGGGCTCACCTGCGGTCGTAAGTACCTGTGTGCTTGTGCCTTTAAGGTGTGTCTTTCAAAGCAGTTATTGTGCTTTCCAACAGTCGCCTGTCAAGGGCGTTGAGAAAGTATGAAGGGTTGCAAAGGATTTGAGAAAAGGGCCGAAGAGCCAGAAGGATGTTTAATTAATTGTCGCTTTCCTAGTGTCAGGGTTCCAAACGGCATCCGAAAGTAAATCAGAGTCCAAGGCAAAGGATTCCTCAAAGCTCCAATTTATTAAGAGAGACATGTTGGCACATCTGGGAAACCCTGAATCTGAAAGCTTCCCAGTTTTCCAGCTAGTTGAGAGTTCAAGATCTTTCCCCCACACCCACAAGTCCAATCTTCCACTGCCACGCTGACATCTCCATCCATCCCTTTCCGGTCAGGTGCAGAGGTGCAGAGACAAAGGGCTTCTAGAAAGGAATGTTCTATTATGACAACAACGTTCTACTCCTTACTATCCCCCCTCCCAATTACTACACTAATGAAACAGCATAGGAAAAATAATAGAAAGTGTGGCAGGCCAAAGATCCTAAAAGGAATATGACTGCAGGCCTGACACCGAATCTGAAAACTTCCAGGTTTTCCCCACAAAAACGAAAGTCCAAGTCCCTACCCAGAACCCACATGTCCATCCCATGGTCCAATCTCCCACTGCCACGCTGGCAGCTTCCACCCATCCAGTTCTGGTCAGGTGCAGAAGTGCAGAGAGACAAAGGATGACCTTGGCTTTCTAGAAAGAATGTTGTTATGGCTACATAGCATCTAACTCCGTACAATCCCCTCTCCCATTTTCCCACCATAGAAAATGCACAGTAGAATAATAGAAAGTAGCAATAGCAATAGCAATAGCAGTTAGACTTATATACCGCTTCATAGGGCTTTCAGCCCTCTCTAAGCGGTTTACAGAGTCAGCATATCGCCCCCAACAACAATCCGGCTCCTCATTTCACCCACCTCGGAAGGATGGAAGGCTGAGTCAACCCTGAGCCGGTGAGATTTGAACCGCCGAACTGCAGATAACAGTCAGCTGAAGTGGCCTGCAGTACAGCACCCTAACCACTGCGCCACCTCGGCTCTTAGTGTGGCAGGCCTGAGATCCAAAAGAAAAGATGGCTGCAGGCTTGACCTTTAGTCTCCTCCCTATCCGGAGTTCCCAATTCTTTAATTACTAGGACAATGCTCATCCTCCATTTTCCCTCTCTTTGCACAGCTCTTGAGGTTCAAATGTTTGAACAGATTTGACCAGAGTGCTTCCCCCCCTCTCATAAAACATGTCATTTTTTAAAAAAAAGTTGCTTATCGGAAATCCACAGGAGTAGAACAAACCTTAAATGCATGCATATTTTATTTTAGTCATTAGCGTTCAATTAATTGTACTCTGGTTAAATAAAATGAGATTTTTCTTTCTTTCACGCTGGGGCTAATCGAGTTTGATTCTGCAGGAGATCAGGGTCCTGTTTGTAATATTGACCAGGTGTAACAAATCACCTTAAGGAAAAGAAAGAAGAGCCACAGCTAAGACAACGGTCAGATAAGAGCAGGGGTGAGATTTAAACAACCGGTTCGATGAGTGCGCCATTTGCGCTCGGGTTTCACATGTGCATGCGCCAAGCACACGTTTTGTATACTCACCAAATCGGTTGTTAAACTGGTTGAATCCCACCGTTGCTCTCTGTGCATGCACGCAGCGTTCAAAAACCACCCATTTTCAGCTAAAACTTACTTGAAGGCCATCCAACCGGTCAGTCCTAGAGGAGATCAACCCTGGCTGCTCTTTAGAAGGCCAGATCCTGAAGAGGAAACTCAAAGACTTTGGCCACCTGATGAGAAGGAAGGAAGCCAAAGAATGGAGGCCTTTGAACTCTGGTGTTGGAGAAGAAGACTCCCTTGGACTGCAAGGCCATCCAACCGGTCAGTCCTAGAGGAGATCCACCCTGACTGCTCTTTAGAAGGCCAGATCCTGAAGAGGAAACTCAAAGACTTTGGCCACCTGATGAGAAGGAAGAAGGACTCCCTGGAGAAGAGCCTCATGCTGGGAACGATGGAGGGCAAAAGAAGAAGAAGGGGATGGCAGAGAAGGAGGTGGCTGGATGGAGTCACCGAAGCAGCCGCCATGAGCTTCAATGGACTCCAGAGGATGGGAGAGGACAGGAAGGCCTGGAGGAACGTTCTCCATGGGGTCATGATGGGTCAGACACAACTTTGCAACTAACAACACCCACAAAGATGCCTGGACTTCAACTCCCAGAATTCCCCAGGCAGCATGGTCCAGGCAATCTTAAAGTTGCCAAGGTTGAGAAGCGTTGGTTTACTGTAATTTATTATTGAATTATAGTCAATCATTTTGACTACTCTACAAAATAAAAATAAAAAAGACATTTTGGGGAAATTACATTTCTATGGATTTTTCTGGACTGCCCTTTTGCCATTGACTTTGAGGAAATCAACTCTGTTCCCAGACAAGGGATTCTTGGTTTGGAAGGTTGGTTCGATGACCACGGTCTTCTCCTTGCCTTCTTTTTATATCCCTCAAAATATAAAAAGCAAAATAGCAGTGTTGAATGGAACTCCCCTTTGCTAAGTCTTCATGCCCCCCCCTCTTCTTTGCAGCTGGGGTACGCACGGCGGTCCGTGTTTCATTACGCTGTCAGTCACTTGGATTTCATTCCCCTTTCTCATTCCAATTTGATTCGTTTATGTTACTTAAGTAGGGAAGAAAGGCGGCCCCGTCTCCATAAGTGCTGGGTTATGTCATATTGTGTGGAAACTCTACCTCATCAGGAATTGTAATTGCAAAAATTGTGTTATGTTTTACTCTGATGATTATTTTTCTTTTAGTCTCTGGTCATTATCTGTCTGTCTGTCTGTCTCTGTTTCTGTCTCTCTCTCTCCTATCTATTATCTATCATTGTCTGTCTGTGTCTCTCTCTTTATCAAATCTATCTATCTATCTATCTATCTATCTATCTATCTATCTATCTATCTATCTATCTATCTATCTATCTATCTGTCAATCATCTAATCTCTATCTATCATCTCTCTCTCTCTCTCTCTCTCTAATCTCTATCTATCTGTCTGTCTGTCTATCTATCATCTATTTATATCTATCTATCATCTATCTATCTAATCTCTATCTATCATCTATCTATCTCTATCTATCTATCTATCTATCTATCTATCTATCTATCTATCTATCTATCTATCTATCTAATCTCTGTCTGTCTGTCTGTCTGTCTATCTATCTATCATCTATCTATATCTATCTATCTATCTCTATCTATCTATCTATCTATCTATCTATCTATTTCTATCTATCATCTATCAAACATTTCTATCTATCTATCTATCTATCT
Source organism: Thamnophis sirtalis (assembly GCF_051295495.1). Classification (NCBI taxonomy): domain Eukaryota; kingdom Metazoa; phylum Chordata; class Lepidosauria; order Squamata; family Natricidae; genus Thamnophis; species Thamnophis sirtalis. The sequence continues at coordinate 71,779,966 of NW_028261390.1, forward strand.
ATCTATCTATCTATCTATCTATCTATCTAATCTCTGTCTGTCTGTCTGTCTGTCTATCTATCTATCATCTATCTATATCTATCTATCTATCTATCTCTATCTATCTATCTATCTATCTATCTATCTATCTATCTATCTATTTCTATCTATCATCTATCAAACATTTCTATCTATCTATCTATCTATCTATCTATCTATCTATCTATCTATCTAATCTCTATCATCTATCTATCTATCTATCTAATCTCTATCATCTATCTATCTATCTATCTATCTATCATCATCATCATCATCTATTTATATCTATCTCCTCCCTCTCTCTCTCCCTCCCTCCCTCCCTCCCTTCCTCCCTCCCTTCCTCCCTCCCTCTCTCTCTCTAATCTATAGCTCCCTCCCTCTATTAATGCTGAAAAATTTACTCTCTATATGGATCCCAAGCTACCAAGCATCCTCCTTCAGGGAAAGGTTTGGCTCTATCATCCAAGTATCATCCAAGGAAGACAGTACGACAGTTCAAAGAAAAGGATTTAATTATGAATTATTTTAATTTAACATTCACTTGATTTTTGATTGGTTTATTTATACTTTGCATTTTTAAAAAGCCTCTTGAGTGCCATGATGAATGGGGAAAGTGAGATAAATTCAGCAATCAATCAGTAAAAATAAATAAAATATCCGATCAGTTACCAGAGATGGTGGGATTTTGAAGACGTACAGTGTCAACGGCGGAGATGCATCCAACATAACATTGCTTGGTTATTTCTTCAAATCCTACCCTGAATGACAGCCTTATTCATCCGGCCCAAAATTAACTTCACAGTGGCAAATTATAGACACATAGGTCCTGATCTACAAAGCCACCACAGTATATGAACCAGAATAAAACCTTTATTACTTATATGGAAGGGATTATGGAGCGCTTATTTTATATTCCATTTTCATGAATTTTTGAAACATAAATGTAAATTGGAAATCTCTTTGTAACATTGCCTTAAACCAAAGGGGGGGGGTGTTTTATTACTGAATTTGCATGATATATTTTTTCTTTCTTATAAAGGCAGTAATTTATCAATATAGCAAAAATAAAATGCTAGACACTTTTGCCTGATGACCAGTTCTCCATCTTAAAAAGAACTCCCTGGATACGACATCATCTATATCTCCTGTTTTACAACACAGTTGCTGTGCCCCCGCCAGCGGCCAGCCGCAACGGATTCGGACAGTGAGGAGGTTGGGGGGGGTTGAGGATGTAACAACGGAGTCAGGTAGAGCATTCCAGGCGTTGACCACTTCTGTGGCTGAAGTCGTATTTTCTGCAATCGAGTTTGGAGCGGTTTACCTTGAGTTTGTACCTATTGTTTGCCCGAGTATTATTGAGGTTGAAGCTGAAGAAGTCATTGACCGGGAAGATGTTGTAGCAGACAATTTTGTGTACTAGTCTTAGGCGAAGTTCTAGATTCTCCAAATCCAAAATTTCGAGCCTGGTGGCAGAAGGAATTCTGTTACGAGCAGAGGAGTGGAGGACTCCTTTTCATGAAATACCTCTGAACTCTCTTCAATTGTATTAATGTCCAATAGATAACTACTACTGAAAGATCTTTTCCAATAAATCCATTCAGCTCTTCAACAGTTGCATGCCAGTTGGGTGAAAAGATGTGTGGATTTTGAAAGAGAAAGAGAGAAAGAAAAAAAGGAAAGAAAGGAAAGAAAGAAAAGAAAGAAAGAAAGAAAGAAAGAAAGAAGGAAAGAAAGAAAGAAGGAAAGAAAGGAAAGAAAGAAAAAGAAAGAAAAAGAAAGAAGGAAATAAAGAAGGAAAGAAAGAAAAAGAAAGAAAAAGAAAGAAGGAAAGAAAGAAGGAAAGAAAGAAAGGAAAAAGAAAGAAAGAAGGAAAGACAGAAAGAAAGGAAAGAAAGAAAGAAAAAAAGAAAGAAAGAAAGAAGGAAAGAAAGAAAGGAAAAAGAAAGAAAGGAAAGAAAGAAGGAAAGAAAGAAGGAAAGAGAAAGAAGGAAAGAAAGAAAGAAAGAAGAAAGAAAGAAAGAGAAAGAAGGAAAGAAAGAAAGAAAGGAAAAAGAAAGAAGGAAAGAAAGAAAGGAAGGAAAGAAAGACAAAAAGAAAGAAAGAAGGAAAGAAGACAGACAGAAAGAGAGAGGAGACTGAGTTTGTTGCATGCAACTTTCAGGTTAGAAAGAGTTCGGTTGGAGACATTTTTAGACATTTGTGACATTGTGGTTGTAGTGTATGATCAAATCATACACTTCAGAAGCTGATATAATTGAGTGCAGAGGTGAAACTCCTTCAGGGAATCAGATTTTTTTTTAAAAAAAACAATGTGTTTTCTGTCTTTTTTTAATGCCGCTACTCATTTGGGAAGAAGAAAAATAATAATAATAACACGCCGTCTGATGAATAGATTCCAACCCAATCAGTTTGCGATCTGGGGTGGATTCAATACGTTAACGCAGGATTGCTTTTCTTTGATTTAATTGATGTTGAGCTACTAACGGTGGAGGCAAAATTAGGATCCGTGAAATGCAAGAACACGGGATGGAAGGCCACTGGCAGAGAGTTGCGTGCCATTTTCCGCTTCTTGTTACAGTGGTTGCGCAATTCTGCCAAGGAAGATGGACAGTTTCCCCCCTTTTAGTGCTGTGGCTCAGTGGCTAAGATGCTGAGCTTGTCGATCAGAAAGGTCGGCAGTTCGGCGGTTCGAATCCCTAGCGCCGCGTAACGGAGTGAGCTCCCGTTAACTTGTCTCAGCTTCTGCCAACCTAGCAGTTCGAAAGCATGTAAAAAATGCAAGTAGAAAGATAGGAACCACCTTTGGTGGGAAGGGAACAGCGTTCCATGCACCTTCGGCGTTGAGTCATGTTGGCCACATGACCACGGAGACGTCTTCGGACGACGCTGGCACTTCGGCTTTGAAACAGATGAGCACCGCCCCCTGGAGTTGGGAACGACTAGCACAGATGTGTGAAGAGAACTTTTACCTTTTTATCCCAAACCTAGTGCAGGTGGTCCTCGACTTACAACAGTTCATTCAGCGACTATTCAAACTTACAACAGCACTGAAAAATAGTGACTTGGGAATGTTTTTCACACTTAACAACCATTGCAGAATCTCAAAATTCAGAGATTCTTGGCAACCGGTTCATATTTATGACAGTCACAATCACACGGTCCCTTTCTTGCAACTGTCCGACAAAGCGACGTAAAACAAAGCAAAGCCGGATTCATTTAACAACCAGGTTACTCACTTAACACACGCAATGATTCGCTGAACAAGAACATTTGCAAACCTCACGTAAAAGATGCCTCGCTTAACAACAGAAATCTGGGGCTTGTGGCCGTAACTCGGGAACTACCTGTACTTTATGGGTCGTCCTTGACTTACGACCACAACTGAGATGTGGGTGCTCCGTCACTGGAGGTTCTTAAAGAGAGATGGGGCAACCCTTTGGCTGTAATGGTACAGTGTCTCCTGCTTGAGCAGGGGGTTGGACTAGAAGACCTCCAAGGCCCCTTCCATCTCTGTTACTCTGTTCTGCCCCCTTTTCCAGTGAACGCAAGGCATTTCAGGAGGTGCCAAAAGTCAGAAAAACACCGTTTTCTTACATTTGCTCTCCCCCCCCCCCCGGTCTTCAGCTGGGTGGACAGGTTAAATCTTTAATTTAGTACACCTCACCTGTTATTCCATTTTCCTGTTCAAATCCAGTGGAAGCAACCCGAGATGCATTTAATAAGGAACATGTCCCGTTGAATAAGGTCATCATTGACTAACTTTTGCACATAATAAGAAACCTGGAAAAACTCATGTTTACAAAGAGGAAAAAAAATCAAAACTGTGTTATTCCTTTCTTCCAGTATCTTCTCTCGCTCTCTTATTTTTGTTTGACGTGCTTCCTTTTCCATTTTCAAGCTGCAGCAGTGGATACCTCTCTACATGCCTGTTAGATTTTAAGTATCACACTTTAAGTTTCTAATTAAGAAATTAATTAAAATACTGCACAGTTTACTGCACAGCCTGTCAAGAGTATGGCAGTTTACAAGATTTTTCATCTGAGGTGTACTATAAACACTTCAGATATTTATATATATATATAGAATCCTGTTCAAGATGATATTTAAAGTCCTTCAGTATCCTGTCTAAAAATTATTGGCGGGTTGCAAGTTATGGAATAATTGTTTGAGCAAGAAATGCTCAATGATTAGAAATTTCAAGCACTGAAGACTGACATTGAATCTGATACGAGTACAGTAAATGCCTAACGACCAAATAAGATTTAAAAGTGTGATATGCTAAGCTGCGTACAAGTCACAGTGATTTTCAAAAGACTGTTTAAAGGAAATCTTAAAACGGAAGATTTGCTAGAGGGCAATTCCTGAAAACTTTGAAAAAGAACTTAAACTTGTTTTTTCTTTTCTTTTGGTGTTTCATTAGATCCGTGGCACATGCAGCAGGGGTGGGTTGCAGGCGGTACGCCCCGGTACAGGGGTACCGGAGCCTGTCCGGAGTACCGGATACCGTTCCGTTACGGTGCTCAGTGGTGAAATCCAAATGTTTTTTTACTACCGGTTTTGTGGGAGAGGTTTGGTGAGCGTGGTGTGGCTTGGTGGGCGTGGCTTGGTGGGCGTGGCAGGGGAAGGATCCCGCAAAATCTCCAATCCCACCCCATCTGGGGCCCGTCAGAGGCGGCATTTGCCGGTTCTCCGAACTACTCAAAATTTCCGCTACCGGTTCTCCAGAACCTGTCGTAACCTGCTGGATTTCACCCCTGATGTGGCTGACAATCTTAACTGGGGCTTATTTTGGGCGGTAGGGTTAATTGCGAGCATCCTGAAAAATCATATACTAGGACTAATTTTCCAGTTGGGTCTTATTTTTTGGGGGGAGAACAGGGTATGTATGAATTACAAATAAGCCACCAAGCCATGCGTTACTTCATCATTGCTTGGATTCCTTTTATTTTTCATTACCGAAACTTAAGATTTCCTACGAAAGAACGAAATGTCAGCGACCAGTGAATTATACAGAGAGATATTTCCTTTTAATGCCAGAATGATAATTTCCTGTTGTAGGTTTATGCCAAGAAGTTGCTTCGGTAGGGAAAGTGGACGTAATGCCTGCAGAGCCAGTCTGGCTTGGAGGGATGAAGACGCTAGCTTGGAAAAAAGAACTACGGGATGCAATTTTCGGCATTGGGGAAAATGTCCCCAATCTTTGTCAGCTCTTGACGTTTTCATTCATTTCATGTCTTCTTCAGCACATTGGGAAGTAAATAACAATTTTGACCTCGACCGTTCCGTTGTGTCCGAGAGACGAAATGACAAAATACTGGCAGAACTTGGGTTCTTGTGCAAATTTATTTATTTATTTCAGCGTATGGCAAATACATGGTTCAAATGTTAATGTCCAGTCCACCCAGCCATTCAAGGACAGGGTGGTGTTGTGACCCTCCAGTGGCCAGCGGAGCTGGTAGCAGACAGTGAGGAGGTTGGGGAGGAAGATGGGCCAGTCCTGGAGTCTGAGGAAGGCTCTGAGGAGGGCTCTGCGTCAGAGGCGCAGATGGGGCTAGGGCCAAGAGCCTGAAGCAAACTCCTGGTCCCGACAAAAACCCCTTTTATTAATTGACTATGAATTCTGCTCCTTTGCATCCAGCAAAGTCTTTCAAAGGAAGATTTACAGTCACAGAACTTATCTGGCTTGGAGAGATAACAGGCCAATATCTGCAAAACTTGGCCAGGAATCTGAGAGTCATGAACCAATTAAGCAAACTAATTGTCTCCTGCAAACTCCACTCCCTTTTTGCTCCTCTTTTATTTCCTCTGGGAGGGGCCATTCACCATCCACCTGTGGCCTTACTCCCAAGTCGACCCCTGTTCTTTAGCTGTTCCCTTCTTCTGGCAACTCTGCGCATGCGCACACTGGGAACAGGCTCCAGCTGTTCATCTGCCCCACTGATGTCTGACTCTGAAGGCAGCTGATAACTGGCATACAGCCCATGCCCCCTTTCTGCCTCCGACACAGAGCCCTCCTCAGAGCCTTCCCCAGACTCCAGGACTGGCGCATCATTTTCCCCAACCTCCTCACTGCCCAAATCTGCTGCCAGCTCCTCTGGCCACTGGCAGGCCACAACAGTTTCAACTTAACTGAGAGCCAAGGTGGCGCAGTGGTTAAATGCAGCACTGCAGGCTACTGCTAGATCAGCAGTTCAGCGGTTCAAATCTCACCGGCTCAGGGTTGACTCAGCCTTCCATCCTTCCGAGGTGGGTAAAATGAGGACCCGGATTGTTGTTGGGGGCAATATGCTGACTCTGTAAACCGCTTAGAGAGGGCTGAAAGCCCTATGAAGCGGTATATAAGTCTACTGCTATTGCTACTGCTATTAACACATTTAGTCTAGCATCGATTTCTCTAGTGTGGCAACTATTAAGCCAAACAGGGGTGGAGTATTCAGCTAGTAGTAGTAGTAGACCAACCCTAGTGCTGGTATTCTGTGAGTAGAGGCTGAGGCTCCCCATCTTGATCCTCTTAGTTTCTGTGCAAATTTTTTCCTCCTTGTAATTCTGCAATTAGCTTTACGTTCAGGATTCAAGAAGGGCATTGATAGAGCTTATGCAGTGGCTGCAGTTGGCTTAACCATACTTTATAGAATTGCAAATTAAATTGTACAATTGCTCTAGTCCACAGTTTCTTATTCTTATTATTATTTTTAATTGCGTTCTTCACATTAACAGCAAACGAACAGCTTAATTGTCTAAATCTCATTTGCCGTTAGGACCAGTATGGCGTGTAGGCATAGTTGAGTAGAGTTATGGAAATGAACCTAGAATATAAAACGACATCTCGCTGTCCAACTGGTACACCAAAGTCCCGATATTTGTTTCACAAACTGCGGTGTTTCCTGCTAGCCCTGTGTTCGAGTCTGGTATCGTTTCTCGTTGTTCTTCAGCACAGTTAGGAAAACAATCCACAAGTGATCATTTCACCGCTTCTCTTCTTGAAAGGTCGAATAAATGGGGACAGGGGGAGTTGTTGGCATGGAGAACCAGAAGAACCGGATACTAGAGTTGGGTGGGACCTTGGAGGTCTTCTAGTCCAACCCCTTGCTCAGGCAGGAAACTCCGTATCATTCCAAACATATGGATGTCTGGAATGATAGAGTGATGGAGCATTCACAACTTCTGGAGGCAACTTCTGTTCTACTGATCGATTGTCCTCAGTGTCAGGAAACTCCTCCTTATTTCCACGTTGCTCCTCTCCTTGATTAGTTTCCATCTGTTGCTCCTTGTCCGTTTTTATATGCTTTAGCCTCCAGGCCTTTCATCATCTCAGTTGCTATTCTATGTCCTTTTTTTCCCAAGCTGCCATTGTGGTAATTCAGTAATTCTGATTTTGATATAAAGACTAGTCCAAGGTTGTAAACTGGGTAGTTATGGATATGCATTGAAAATGAAGAGTATACATCGAATAACAGAGTTGGAAGGGCCCTTGGAGGTCTTCTATGGTTTATGGTTTATGGTTTATTAAACTTGTATGCCGCCCTATTCCCAGAGGGACTCAGGGCGGCTAACAAACCGATAGGGAAAGGGGGTAATACAAAGAAAACAAACAAGACAAAACAATTACAGAAAAACAGATTAAAACTCCTCAACAGCCACAACAATTCAAGTGGGGCTGGGAACACATCAGCCCCAGGCCTGCCAGAACAGCCAGGTCTTAATGGCTTTGCGGAAAGCCTGAAGGGTGGTGAGGGTCCGAATCTCCACGGGGAGATCGTTCCAAAGGGCCGGAGCAGCCACAGAGAAGGCCCTCCCCCGGGGGGTCGACCGTCGACACTGGCTAGCTGATGGAATCCGGAGGAGGCCAACCCCCTGCTCAAGCAGGAGACCCTACACCATTTTAGACAGGTGACTGTCCCGTCTCATCTTGAAAACCTCCAGTGATGGAGTTACCCACGACTTCTGAAGGGAAGTTATTCCACTGGTTAATTGTCCTTACTGTTAGGAAGTTTCTCCTTAAATTCCAGGTTGCTTCTCAGAATTAGAACAGAACAGAATAGAATGAAGAATAGAACAGAACAAAATAGAATAGCAATAGCAGTTAGCAATAGCAGTTAGACTTATATACTGCTTTAAGCCCTCTCCAAGCGGTTTACAGAGTCAGCCTATTGCCCCCACAGTCTGGGTCCTCATTTCACCCACCTCGGAAGGATGGAAGGCTGAGTCAACCTTGAGCCGGTGAGATTAGAACCGCTGAACTGCAGAACTGCAGTCAGCTGAAGTAGCCTGCAGTGCTGCACTCTAACCACTGCGCCACCTCGGCTCTTAAGAATAGAATAGAATAATGGAATGAAGAATAGAATAGAATAGAATTCAGAAATAGAATAGAATAGAATAAAATTAAGATTTAAGAAAGGATAGGATAGGATAGGATAGGATTCTTTATTGGCCAAGTATGTTTGGACACACAAGGAATTTGTCTTCGGTGCATAAGCTCTCAGTGTACATAAAAGGAAAACAAAAAGGAAAAAAAATACATTCATCAAGAATGAAAAGATACAAGAGTGATAGTTATAGGTTACTAAATAAGCAATCAGATCATAGCTAGGAAACTAAATTAAACAATACAAATCGTAAATTTACAAGCAACGAGGTTATATAGTCGTAAGTGGGAGGAGATAGGTCATAGGAAGGATGGGAAGAAGAATAGTAATACAGTCTTAGTAACTAGTTTGACAGTGTTGTGGGAATTAGTAGTTTAGCAGAGTGATGGCATTCGGGGGGGGGGGAAACTGTCCTTGTGTCTAGTTGTCTTGGTGGGCAGTGCCATCCATGCGATAGTTCCATCCCTCCAAATGGTGCCATCCCTTGTTTCTCATTTTGGTTTAATGCTTTGGAAAATAGTTTTACCCACCTTGCCTTTGTAGGAGCGCCTCAGATACAGGGACCCTTCTTTTCATTAAACTAGACCTACCCAATTCCTGCAACCCTTCTTCATACGTTTTAGCCTCCAGTTCCTTAAAGAAACACTTACCCTTTTGAGTGTGTGGCTTCCTTATGCCTGCCAAGAGTAGAAATCTGCTCTTTTAAACAGACTTCTTTTCCCCAATACCAATAATTTAGAAAGGATAAGAAAGCAAAGCCACAATAATTCACTTTAAATCCACCATTATATTATTTCTGAGTTCTACTCCCCTCCCCTTGTGATTTTGAGTGTATCAGAGATAAGCTTTTTCTCTCAAGTGAAAAAAAAATCTACTAGAAAGAAGCTGTTGGAATTCATTTTCTAACACCCCTGTTATTTTATGTTTCTAGTTTTTTCCCCAAACTTGGCCATGGCAGGATGCCAACTCCCACAATTCCCCAGCCATCAGGGCCAGCTGGGGAATTGTGGGACATGAAGTCCACCCATCTTAAACAGTGTGTTAGAATAGAGTAAGAGAGTTGGAAGAGACCTTGGAGGTCTTCTAGACCAACCCCCTGCCTAGGCAGGAAGCCCTACACCACTTCAGACAAATGGATATCCAACCTCTTCTTCAAGACTTCCAGTGTTTGGAGCATTCACAACTTCTGGAGGCAAGTTGTTCCACTGATGAATTGTTCTCACTGTCAGGAAATTTCTCTTTAGTTCTAAGTTGCTTCTCTCCTTGATTAGTTTCCACCCATTGCTTCTTGTTCTGCCCTCAGGTGCTTTGGAGAATAGTTTGACTCCCTCTTCTCTGTGGCAACCCCTGAGATATTGGAAGACTGCTATCATGTCTCCCCTGGTCCTTCTTTTCATTAAACTAGACATACCCAGTTCGTGCAACCGTTCTTCAAATATTTTAGCCTCCAGTCCCCTAATCCTCTTTGTTGCTCTTCTCTGCACTCTTTCCAGAGTCTCTGCATCTTTTCTACATCGTGGAGACCAAAACTGGATGTCGTATTCCAAGTGTGGCCTCACCAAGGCCTTGTAAAGTGGTATTAACCCTTCACGTGATCTTGATTCTCTCCCTCTGTTGATGCAGCCTAGAACTGTGTTGGCTTTTTTGGCAGCTGCTGCGCACGGCTGGCTCCAATTTAAATGGTCGTCCACTAGGACTCCAAGATCCCCTTCACAGTTGCTACTATTCAGCAAGGTTTCACTTATCCTAAACCTGTACATTTCGTTTTTCTTGCCTAAACGTAGAACCTCACTCTTTTCACCCTTGAATTTCATTTTATTAGATCGTGCCCAATGTTCAAGTTTACCAAGATCCTTCTGCATCTTGAGCCTGTCTTCTGGAGTGTTGGCTATTCCTGCCAGCTTGGTGTCATCTGCAAATTTGATGAGTTCCCCATTTATCCTCTCTGGGTGGGGATAACACCCCTCTGGGTGTTGTCTGAGTACAAATGTCTTTGTGCAATGACAATCAAGATTTACAATATTCATTACATTGATGATATTTCTCTAATCTTAAAATATTAATAATCAGCATTATAACTCTTCGGATGGCGCTGGCTCTTTGGCTTTGAAAGGGAGATGAGCACCGCCCCCTAGAGTCAGGAACAACTACAACATATGTGCGAGGGGAGCCTTTACCTTTACATCTTTATTTCATTTCAACTTGAGACAAAGCGAGGGAAGGAAAGCTAATTTACATTAATTATTTTCACATATAGCATGGAGCTGATGTTATCTAATTAAGGATAACATATGTTAAGGGCAGTTCCTGCTGAGAAGGCATTAAATAACACAGAATAAATATTTGCATGGTTTATGATAAACCGATGCTTTCTCCACTTTTGAGTTTCTTTCTTGCCATGTTCATTTGGGTTTGATTCATGAAGTGCAGGCTCAAGAATTATTAAAAGTGCCTTTCCCCTTAAATCTAATCCAAGCGAAATGATTTATGTTTGAGGACGGCTTAATATTTAGTAACACATTTTTAAAATAATAGCCAAATCATCATTATTATCATTATGACAGTCGGATGTCTTGTTTAATATTAATCACCAGAGCTCACTCGAGGTGGAATTAAATTCCCCCTTGCAATTCACGAAGTATGAATCATTTCCAGGACCTTTCCAAATATTTATAGAAAATGGAGTTTTAGCATAACTGTTTGCTTTCGAGATGAACTCACCTCGTTCAGCAAATAGAAAGCAGAGAGATAGTTATAACTTTCAAGACTTTGGGGGAATTTTCAAGTTTCTCCACAGAATTATGTGACTTGAAAGGAAACTACTACTTCTACTTCTTCTACAACTTCCTCCTCCTCCTCCTCCTCCTCCTCCTCCTCCTCCTCCTCCTCCTCCTCCTCCTCCTCCTCCTCCTCCTCCTCCTCCTCCTCCTCTTCTTCTTCTTCTTCTTCTTCTTCTTCTTCTTCTTCTTCTATTTTTTCTTCTTTCCTCCTCCTCCTCCTCCTATTCTATTTTCCTTCTTCCTCCTCCTCCTCCTATTCTTTTTTCTTCTTCCTCTTCCTCCTCCTTTCCTCCCTCCTTCTCTTCCTCCTTCATTACTACTACTACTACTACCACCTCCTCCTCCTCCTCCTCTTCTTCTTCTATTTTTTCTTCCTTCTCCTCCTTCTCCTATTCTTCTATTTTCCTTCTTCCTCCTCCTCCTCCTATTCTTTTTTCTTCTTCCTCTTCCTCCTCCTCCTCCTATTCTTCTTCTTCCTCCTCCTCCTCCTCCTCCTCCACCACCACCACCACCACCACCACCATCACCACTACTACTACCACCACTACTACTACTACTACTACTACTACTACTACTACTACTACTTCCACTACTTCCTCTTCTTCTTCCTCTTCCCCTCCTTGCATTTTTTCTGCTCCTGCCATCTTTTGTGATCAAATGCAGCATCTGGTTCCGACTGGGCATTTTTATTTTTTTGTATTTTGCCATCTTTGTTTTGGCCTTGAGAGATGAAGATGGAGGAAGATGAAGGAAGACACATATTGGGATAAAATGAGAGGGGAAGTTACCAAACCCAAATGGGGAATCTCAGCTTCTCCTTAAAGACGGCGAGGAACACCTGAACTGGAGGATGGGATGTATATTCATTTAATGTTATCAGGGACACTCGTAATTAAAGCCTTTAACTGCACCAATTAAATGAAATGTGATGAAAACTTCAGCTTCTGTCCTGATCCCAAACTTTTACCAGCAGAGCAAATGTTTTTCATTCTTTTTCATTTTTTTTAACCTCACTTATTTACCGTATATTTCGGAGTATAAGACGCACCTTTCTTCCCTCAAAAAAGAGGTTGAAAATCTGGGTGCGTCTTATACACTGAATACAGCATTTTTCACCCCCCTAACCCCTGCCCCCTTCACCAAAATGGCCGTCCATAGCCTTTAAGAGGCTTTCAGAGTGCTCCTGGGGGCTGGGGAGTGCAAAAATGAGCGAAAAATGGGCCGTTTTTTGATCAATTTTGCCCCCCCCGCCCCCAGGCGCACTCTATAAGCCTCCTTATAGAGGCTATTCATGCTCTTTAAAAAAAAAACAGGCCTGTTTTTGGGAGGTTTGCAGAGTGCAAAAACTTTTTTTTTTTAAATTGCCTCTTCAAAACCTTGGTGTGTCTTATACTTCAGTGCACCTTATACTCTGAAAAATACGGTAAACTTTACGGTAGTACCCTCTTTCCCCCCAAAATAAAAGCCAACTGGAAAATAAGCCCTAGCATGGAAACAAACCTGCTCTAAACTTTAGAAGATTGGGGTTTTTTTTTAAAAAAAAAATAGTTCTTGCCCCAGGCATTATATATAGATACTATTCCAAGTATACTGACTTTGTAACTTAGCTTTTTTTGGGGAGGAAAAGTATTTTTTTTAAAAAAATATTATTGCTGTCCAGAAAACCTAACACTCACTTCCCAGTCCTTTAAAAGAGAAGATAATGATTTTGGTACCTCAAGCTTTATTACTGTATTTAATAGCCATTTAATAATAATAAAAATATTTGCAGCCATAATTGCTCTCGGAATCTCATACGCTGGCTTTAATCACCGCCGCTATTAATAACCAAATGGAGCGACGGTTAAAATTTAAGTGACCGTCATTATTGATAAATCTGGGGGGGAAAAAACCACAGGGGGGGGGCAAAGCTTAGGTTTTTAGAGACCCCCCCCCCGTTTGAACAAACCTATCGCGGGAGTCTCTGAGGGAACAGGACACTGAAGATTTTTTTAGGACCAGCGAAGGAGTGTTGTGCTGCGAAATAAAAAAAAACTACAAATTCCAAAAATTGCTGCAATCAAATTGGTATTGACTATAAAATGATAATGACCGGCATATCACGCCAGTCCACCAACCAAATTGCTTCTTTAATGGTGCAGAATAGAGGGAAGATCATTCAGTGTCCCACTTTCAATCCCTCTTCAGCCGCTGATACACACTTTTTAAAGGCTGGAATAACCAGTGGTTACTTTCCAGGTGGATAACGTACTATTATTTTTAGTGGCTCTGGAAGTGTAGATGCAGATAATAGCTACGGATAACGTAGGCCATGGTTATCCTCGACCTCTTTTAACCATTTTCTGTTCTTTCTCCTGATTCTGGCCCCGTTTTGCTACTCCACTGGACTTGTTGCAGGGGTGAGATTCAGCCGGTTCTGGCGATCAGTCTGCCCCACCCATCCTCCCCTCCCCTAGTCTATATTTCCTTTGTTTGAAGCCCAGCTGATAGCCGCGGCAGAAGGGATTGCTGCGCTTCAGCTGTTTTACATGGGGCTGCCCTTGAAGAGTGTCCGAAGACTACAGCTGGTCCAGAATGCAGCCGCGCGAGCGATAATGAGGAGCCAAGGTGGTGCAGTGGTTAAATGCAGCACTGCAGGCTACTGCTAGATCAGCAGTTCAGCGGTTCAAATCTCACCGGCTCAGGGTTGACTCAGCCTTCCATCCTTCCGAGGTGGGTAAAATGAGGACCCAGATTGTTGGGGGCAATATGCTGACTCTCTGTAAACCGCTTAGAGAGGCCTGAAAGGCCTATGAAGCGGTATATAAGTCTACTGCTATTGCTATAATGGGTGTACCGAGGTACACCCATGTTACACCTATCCTCCACGAGCTGCACTGGCTTCCTATTGGTCTCCGGACGCGCTTCAAGGTGCTAGTCGTTACTTTTAAAGCCCTACATGGTATTGGACCTGGCTACCTGAGAGACCGCCTCCTGCCACTTACCTCCCAACGATCAATAAGATCGCACAGGTTGGGCCTCCTCCGGGTGCCGTCGACCGGACAATGCCAACTACCGGTTCGGCGAACCAGATGTAAAATTAGCGTCTGGTTCGTCCAAACCGGTCCGAACCGGCTGAATCCCATCCTTGACAATAGCGACATCTAAAAGGCAGGTTTCTGATTTTTTGGGGGGTTTTTGAAACGCAAACTGAGTCTTGGATCACCTGTAATATTTCCTGACCCTTTTGGTCGATAAAGAGCAAATTTGCAGGCTGAGAGTTGACCCATTTCGGGAGAGTCCGCGGGGAGGCCAGTCAATGTTTGGGGAGGAATATTAGATATCAACAGCCGACAGATAAGAGTGGAGTTTTTTTGCATCGTATTTTATAACCAGCAGCCCCCTTGTTGCTTCAAAGAAACCCAGGAAGGAAAAAATTCTAAAGATTTTTTTAATAAAATGTGCTTTACTGATGCGACAATGGGGATCCTAGGGCTAATGGTGGCACCAAAACACCTCCCTGGATTTTTTTAATGCTTTCTATTTTAATTAGGGACGCAGTGGTTCAGTGGCTAAGACGCTGACCTTGTCAATCAGAAGGTCGGCAGTTTGCCGGTTCAAATCCCTAGTGCCACGTAACGGAGTGAGCTCCCGTTACTTGTCCCAGCTTCTGCCAACCTAGCAGTTCGAAAGCACTTAAAAAATGCAAGTAGAAAAATAGGAACGATCTTTGGCGGGAAGGGAACAGTGTTCCATGCTCCTTCAGCGTTGAGTCATGCCGGCCACATGACCACAGAGATGTCTTCGGACAGCGCTGGCTCTTCGGCTTTGAAACGGAGATGAGCACCGCCCCCTAGAGTGGGGGAACGACTGGCACATATGTGTGAGAGGAACCTTTACCTTTACCTATGCTTTAAGTAGATGAGGTATATTAATCTGATGGACAAAATCTGCATCCATTGTAGAAGCTGTCGAAATGCACGCAATGCACTTATGCAGGCCCCCTTTACAGACCTCTTAGGAAATGGGGTGAGTAGACAGTCTAAGGTTGAAGTTTGGGGGGTTTGGGGATGAAAACCACAGAGTCAGGTAGAGCATTCCAGGCGTTGACCACTCTATTGCTGAAGTCATATTTTCTGCAATTGAGTTTGCAGCAGTTTACCTTGAGTTTGTATCGATTGTGTGCTCACGTATTATTGCGGTTGAAGCTGAAATAGTCATTGACAGGTAGGAGGTTGTAGCAGATAATTTTGTGTACTCTGCTTTGGTTAGACCATAGGCAGCGTAGTTCTAGGTTGTCTGAGCCCAAACTTTCGAGCCTGGTGGCATAAGGGATTCTGTTGTGAGCAGAGGAGAGGAGGACTCTTCTCGTGAAATACCTCTGGACTCACTCAATCATATTAATGTCCGATATACAGTGTGGATTCCAGACAGACGAGCTGCATTCGAGGATTGGTCTGGCAAAGGTTTTGTATGCCCCTGTTTGTACAAAGTTACCGGAGAAGAAGCTTCGCAAAATTAGGTTAACAAACGCTTAATGCCTTTTTGGTTGTTACGGTGAGTTCTGGGGCTTAGATCATTAGAGATGAGGACTCCAAGGTCCTTGACAGAGTGATGCTCAAGATCATTTAAAGAAGCTCTTTATTGTCACAACAGATTCGTTGTGACATTTTCCCTTTTGAGACTTCGCGTGCTGTTCTCACAACTTGTTTCGTGTCCGCTAAAAGCCAGTTTGTTTCTCCTGGTTAACGTCAAAATAAAGCCGGGTTTCCTGTTGCAAAAGGTCATTTTGTTGGCCTGAATAAACCTGTGTACTTTTTCTTATTTAATCATACAGCTTTACTTGCTATTTTCGTTCTGGAGTTCTTCAACCCTGCTGCGACTCTAATAAGGTATTATTTTAGCAGCCTCCATGCTGTTCGGCGTGGATTTTAATTTCCCCCCCTTCCCTTCAGGCTGTACAACTCCTTGCATTTGAAACAGCGACGAGGCTGTAGCTCTTAAGAAACATCTTCAAAGAAAAAACAAGCAAGTCCAGTGGATGACAGAGAATCTCTACGGACTTTTATCTAGGCAATTTGAGATGAAGAGCCTTGGGATGGTGTGCGAGTAGGAAGGGACTTCCAGAGAGAAAAAATTGCAGATTACAGGAACCATTTGCACCACTCAGGTGACTCTGAGGACACAGATAAAACCTCCAAGTGGCCTCAAGGACTCTCTGAAAAGATGCAAATGACCAGCTGTCTGCAAAGAATATAAATCTTTCCATCTCCACCACCATTGAGCCAAAGTGGCACAGTGGTTAGGGTGCAGTACTGCAAGCTACTTCAGCTGACTGCAGTTCTGCAGTTCAGCTGTTCAAATCTCACCGGCTCAAGGTTGACTCAGCCTTCCGTCCTTCCGAGGTGGGTGAAATGAGGACCCAGACTGTGACAGTGATATGCGGACTCTGTAAAACGCTTAGAGAGGGCTGAAAGCCATAGGAAGCGGTATATAAGTCTAACTGCTATTGCTATTGCTATTCAATCAGAGCTGAAGAAGCTTCTCGGATGAGAAGCGAAATGTCTTTAAAGAAAAGTCCAGTTGCCTCTTGAAAAAAGCACCTTTGGGGCAACCAGGACCTGGATGACGGAGAATCTCCATAGAGTTTTAGCGACTAATATGATCTGCCTAATGACCGGCTGGGTGGGCGTGGCTAGGTGGTCATTCGACTGGGTGGGCACAGACAACTCGAGGACACTCACGTCAAAGGTCGTCTAACATGCCTCTACTCGCCCCTCCGCTCCCAGCTACTTTTCACCTGCCCGTTCAGGCAAAAAAAAATTTCTCATAAACCGGCACTAATTATGGTAGCAACCCACCCTTGTACAGGAGGCGGCGAGCGTGGTCACCTCACGGCTACTGCTGTGTTGCAATATTTTTGCGGAGGGATTATTTTAGCGCATGTGCTCTGTTATATATGCAAATGTTAGAGGAGTGTTGAGTATGCAAATAACTGGGGGGAAGGAGTGTTATATATGCAAATGTTCCCTGTTACCAGCTCTCTGATTGGCTGGTCATTTGACAGTTGCTTTCCATGGAATCAGAGAGTAAGATGTTTATTGCGAGATGACTGCGATTCAAAATGTCCCTGCAACTCTCAGGGTATTTATACTTGAGCCCAAAGCAACTGTCAAATGACCAGCCAATCAGAGAGCTGGTAACAGGGAACATTTGCATATATAACACGCTCAAAAGTCCAATTGGGCTTATTATCCTGGGAGGTCTTATTTTCGGGGAAACAGGGTAGTTAACAAAATGATAATTTTGATTTCCTTCGTCCCTCCCTCCCTCCCTCCCTCCTGTTCTGACTGAGGCTTCCCAAGAGCATGAAGCAGAGTCCTTGTCCTGACAAAAAAACCCTTTTATTATTTGACTGTGAATTCTGCTCCTTCACACCCAGCAAAGTCTTTCAAGGGAGGATTTACGGTCACAGACCTTCTCTGGCTTGGAGAGCTGCCAGGCCGATCTCTGCAAAACTTGGCAAGGAGCCTCGGAGAGTCACGAACCAATGAAGTGAACTAATGGTCTCCTGCAAACTCCCCTTTCGCTCCTCTTTTATTTCCTCTGGGAGGGGCCATTCACCGTCCACCCGTGGCCTTACTCCCAGGTCGACCCCTGTTCTTTAGCTCTTCCCTTCGCCTGGCAACTCTGCGCATGCGCACACTGGGAACGGGCTCCAGCTGTTCTTCTGCCCCACTGATGTCCGACTCTGAAGGCAGCTGATAACTGTTAGACGGCCCTGGCCCCCTCTCTGCCTCCGACACAGAGCCCTCCTCAGAGCCTTCCCCAGACTCCAGGACTGGCCCATGTTCCTCCCCAACCTCCTCACTGTCCGAATCTGCTGCCAGCTCCTCTGGCTGCTGGCAGACCACAACACTTTCCTCCTTCCTTCCTCACTCCCTCCCTCCCTCCTTCCCTCTCTTCTTTTCTTTTTTCTTTTCTTTCTGCAATTACCATCAATTTTACTTCTTATTAAAGAGCTGGAGGCTCAGCCTATCATTTGTGCATCTGATTTTTTTTGGGGGGGGTGTTGGAGGGTCTGTTGACACGCTGGCTTGTTTGAAAGGTAATTGGATTTCTGTTAGCTAATAGAAAGTGACAGTTAACAGTATTTATTTTCCATTTATGTATGGGCAGATAGCATAATGCAACTTTGATTGGTCTTTAGTTTTGAAATCTGAGATTCTTTCTTTGCCTGTGTTTTGAAGGATGATAAGGTGATGGCCTCACAATAATAGTCTGCTTTTTAAACATCACTCTAGCTGTCATTTTCAGACTTAATGGCTTCTGTTTCATGTGATATTCTAACACACTGTCAAGCAACTTACCATATTTTTAAAAACTTACTTTCTTTCCCCCTCTTTCATAGTTTAGACATTGATTTGATGCTGTAAATTTCTTACCTACGTATAATGGTTTTCCTTCTAAGGAGGCTAAGGTGTGATGGTAAAAAGGTAAAGGTAAGATTTACCCTTACTCTCGCAGATATGTGCTACTCGTTCCTGACTCTAGGGGGCAGAGCTCCGTTTCAAAGCCGAAGAGCCAGCGCTGTCCGAAGACGTCTCCGTGGTCATGTGGCTGGCATGACTCAATGCCGAAGGTGCACTGAACACTGTTCCCTTCCCACCAAAGGTGGTTCCTATTTTTCTACTTGCATTTGTATATGCTTTCGAACTGCTATGTTGGCAGAAGCTGGGACAAGTCACAGGAGCTCACTCCGTTACGCGGCGCTAGAGATTCGAACTGCCAAACTTCCAACCTTTCTGATTGATAAGCTCAGCGTCTTAACTGTCCTTGCCTTCTGGCAGCTCTGTAAATGCACACACTGGGAAGAGGCTCACACTGTTCTTCTGCCTCGCTAATGTCAAACTCCGGAGGCTCCAGAAGCAGCTGATAGTTGGCATACGGCCCTGGCCACCTCTCTGCCTCCGATGCAGAGCCCTCCTCAGAGCCTTCCCCAGACTCCAGGACTGGCCCATCTTCCTCCCCAACCTCCTCACTGTCTGATTCCGCTGCCAGCTTCTCAGGTCGCCGGTGGACCACAACAAATGAGCAGTTTGATATTTTTGTTTACCTCTTGTCCTTTTAAAGAAAGTTTTCTTAAGAATAAATAGAGAAATTGCTTGTTGCAGCTGCTACGGCGTGAGTTTGCTGCTTACCGCTATCATTTTAAATTACCCAGCCCTCATTATGTCATTGCAAAAAAATCACTCCCTTTGTGCTCGAACACAGTTGTGGTGATTTTAACAGAGAGGAGTTTCTGAAATGACTTTCCACCCCCCCATCCCCCCTCTCCAGTACCGCACGAGATATTAATTATTCCAGCATTAGGACTTTCAGCCGCTCGTGTAGTTGAATGAATCAGCAGGGAGCAGGATTTTTAAGAGCTTTCCGAATGTAGGAGTTGCTTCAGAGAGAGAGAGAGCGCAGGAAATATTCTTCTCCAGCAGAAAGAAAATACGTGTTTTGTCTAATCCGGCTTGCTATTTCATAAACAGGCGTATTTTGGATTCCATGTTCTCCCTTTTTTGAATAAATAATTTCTGTACTTTTCTGCTTAAAATATTGACTGGTTTATATCTCTGTTTTGGATGTTTCCGTCCTTAGACCGTGTTTTCCCCAAAATAAGACAGGGTCTTATTTTCTTTTGCCCCCTGGAAATAAGTGCTTGGCCTTATTTTCGGGGAGGTCTTATTATTATTTTTGAGGTGAAGGAGGCACCTTAATCTTGGCCCGCGGCCCGCAGATCAGCTGACCCAGAGAGATGCGGAAGTTCTGTCTCTGTTTCTGGCACACTCTTGCCAGCCGTAGTGTCTCTGGGACGGCCGCCACTAAGAGAAGGGGCGCGTTAGCTAGGGTTTATGGCAGTGGCCTCAGCAAGGCCATTCCGTGTGGATGGCAGGTGAATGTGGGGCATGTGGGACATGTTTCCTCTCCTTTCCTCCCAGGAAATGGCAGGGACCGGCTGTGCATACAATTAAATATTTTCAGGGGAGGGCTTATTTTAGCGCATGCGCTCAAAAGCCCAATTGGCCACGGGGGAGTCTTGGTCCTGGCCAAACCCCTTTTATTTTACACAACTTTGAATTCCTTTCATTCGCAGTCAGCAAAGCTTAGCAAACAGTCTTTCAGAGGAATATTTATCAACACGAACTTTATCTCACTTGGAGAGCTGCCAGATAACCAGTTTCCAAACGCAGGGCAAGAAACAGAGTCTCTTAGAGTCACAAACAGAACTTTCCACTCTTGAAACGACCGAAGGAACAAATTGTTTCCTGCAGAAGGCCACCCCCCATTCTCCCGTGCACACTCCCCCTGCCCCCCCCACACATGCACGTCGGAGACCCAAAAATCAGCTGGCCGGCAGTAGACGTGCATGCATGCGCGGTGGTGCTGAGCTGGGGCAATGGCTCGTGTGCCAGGCGACATGGCCCCTGTGTGCCACTTTGGGCACGTGTGCATAGGTCCGTGTTCTGACCCCCCCTCTTCGCTTGTTCACAAATGACAGCCAGACAGAACTTCAAAGGAAATATCTTTATCAGTCCCGGCTCAAGCTGGCTGCGAGCCCAAAATAAACATAGATAAAGTCTCTGGCAAAAAGTTACACAGCAAATGCAAAAACAAAACTCTTACAGCAAACCAGGTTTACAGAAAGCAAATCACTTATCCAAGTGCCTCTTTGAATCATGGAACTGAACTCATGAACAAACGAACGACGAACGACGTTGACTTCTGCAACTAAGGCGTGGCACCATCAGTCCTTTTATCCGTAGGAGAAGACTAACGAGCCCCAGCTGCATTGTAATCCTGCATCCCGAAACAACTCACAGTTTTCTGCTGAGTCACAACAGGTCCGCCATCACGGACCTAGAATTTTCTGTAGTCTTATCACCCCAGAATTAATCCGGGCCTATTTTAGCTTCTTTTAAGCTCAACTATGTTCGTAGTATCTAGAGAGGAAGGTTAACATTCAATATCAATGATAATAGACATCATTGTGAGAGAATTAAGGCTCTCTTAAGAGTGGTTTATTGCAAGCAGAACACAGCATTTTTCTGTTGGTAAACATTTCATTCTCTGTCCGGTGTGGATTTGCATCTCTTGGCTGAGTAATATTCATTCGCTCCTATTTTCCTCCGGAAGCCGTAAAAGTAAGAATGCCCATTCTTAAAATATGGACGATGGAGTCTCGATTCTCCAAGCAAAGAATTCGCCAGTTTCTAACCTCCTGGATCAGTGCTTTTAATTGCGCGCAATTAGACAGACTCCTCCAGTGGTAAGTTTTAGATTGCCAATAAAGGATATAACATTACCAGTTGGAATCATTACCGTTAGTCAGTCGCATCCCGAGACCACTTCCGTTTTCGGTGCTAAAGCCACCAAAATATTTCTAACATCTGTGCAAATTGAAACCCTTTTGATGTCCCCCCACCTCTCTTGTTCATTCCCCCAAGCCTCTTATCCCTCTCTGTTTTCTGAGCTGTTATGTAGAACCAGGGGTTCTCAAACTTTTTAAATAGGGGGGGGGTCAATTCACGGTCCCTCAGACTATTTGGGGGGGGGTGGACCAGCTGGGTGGGTGTGGCTACATGATCATGTGACTAGGTGAACATGGCCAATTTACCGTGTTTCACCGAAAATAAGATGGGATTTTGTTTTCTTTTCACCCCCGAAATAAGTGCTTGGCCTTATTTTCGGGGAGGTCTTATTATTTTTGAGGTGCAGGAGGCAGCGAGCGTGGTCACCTCACGGCTGCAGCTGTGTTGCAATATTTTCGGGGAGGGCTTATTTTAGCGCATGCCCTCAAAAGCCCAACTGGGCTTGTTATCCAGGGAGGTCTTATTTTCGGGAAAACAGGGTCGCAGTCCATTAAACAATATGCACAAATTAAACTTTATTTTTTTACGCTCATGGGGGGTGGAAAGCAGGTTAGTGAAGGGATGTGGTTGCCTGGGGGTGTGTATGAGGGACTTCTACTTGTGTGTGTGTCTCCCTCCCTCCCTCCCTCCCTCCCTCCCTCTCCCTCTCCCGCTCTCTCTTGAGGATGGGAAGGCCAAAAACCGGATGCGCAGAAGGCGGGTGGGGGCCAGCAGGTGGGTGGGGCAATACATGCGGGACAGTCTCGTGTTCCCATGCGGGCTGGATTAATGGCTTTGACGGGGTGTATCCGGCCCACGAGCTGTAGTTTGAGGACCCCCTGATATAGAAAAATGATTTTAATGTTTGGAAAATGTCAAATTAAAAAAATATTTTTAAAAAAGATATAGAAAGATGTCTCTGACGCCCCCCCCTCAGCCTGCAAAATACGAGTATGCATTAGATAAATAAATATAGTCTTTTGAGTTTTGAGAAATGCCTAGTTAGCTGGTACGGACTCTAACCAACCTTGGCTGATATTGAAAAAGATGAAGTTTGATAATTAGTGATGCGCTTTTGGATTGCATCTGCAGGTTTAACGATTCTGAGAAAAAATATATTAAAAGGCATGGGCTTTTTATAAAAAAAAAGTTAGTTTGTGAATATAATATAATAATAAAATACGGAATGGAATGGAGTAGAATAGAACAGAATAGAAGAGAATAATAAAATACGGAATGGAATGGAATAGAATAATGGAGTGAAGAATAGAATAGAAATAGAAATAGAATAGAATGGAATAATAAAATACGGAATGGAATGGATTAGAATAGAATAGAATAGAATACAGAATAAAATGAAGTAGAATAGAACAGAGTAGAATAGAATAATAAAATACGGAGTGGAATGGAATAGAATAATGGAGTGAAGAATAGAAATAGAAATAGAATAGAATATAATAATAAAATATGGAATGGAATGGAGTAGAATAGAATAGAATACAGAATAAAATGAAATAGAATAGAACAGAATAGAATAGAATAATAAAATACGGAATGGAATGGAATAGAATCGAATAATGGAGTGAAGAATAGAATAGAAATAGAATAGAATAGCATAATAAAATACGGAATAGAATAGAAATAAAATAAAGAATACAGTAGAGTAGAATAATAAAATACGGAATAGAATAGAAATAAAATAATACAATAGAGTAGAATAATAAAATACAGAATAGAATAGAAGAGAATTAGAAATAATAGGAATAGAATAGAATAATAAAATATGGAATAGAATTAGAAATAAAATAAAGAATACAATAGAATAGAATAATAAAATATGGAATAGAATTAAAAATAATAGGAATATAATAGAATAATAAAATATGGAATAGAATAGAATTAGAAATAATAGAAATAGGAAAAGAACAGAATAGAATAGAATCTTAATTGATTTAGTCCTTTAACCATGTCATTTGAAATGGTTCTGAATCGGGCAGTCTGAGATACAATAAATCCACATCCAACTCACAAGATTATGTCTTTCATCAGTACAGAAAATATGATGGCTTAATAAAGAACACGACTGGTAGTTTGAAGTGACAGAAGCTGGCGAGAAAAAGAGTAAAAACCCTTAATTTTCTTTTGAACGTTTTATGGACTGTTTTCCTGGTATGCCACGGTATAAATTTAGAAAAGCAATCTTGGTTTGTTCTGGATTTTCATTTTGAATTTATAAAATATCCACCCATCGCCTCTTCCTCCCCCTAGATTAGATTATCTCGCAGAGAGTTTGTAGTGGTGGAACATATTTCGGTATTAGAGGTATTGTATTTTTAGAATTTAATTGCTTCTCCAAAAATAAACAAGATCTTGTTACGGGAGAAGCACTTCCCACCAGACTTTATTTTATTTTATTTTTATTGGGCTCTTGCAGTCTGTATGTCAGACAGTTTGTGGGTTACAGGATGAGCCTCAGACAATTATCTATATTCCCAAAAGAAGAAAGGATGACGGCCCATTTCGGCAACATTATTAGCGATGGGGGACGGCAAACTATTATGTGGTCACAGAGAATTATATTTATATAAACCCAAAACCTTTAGAACTAGATTTTCAAGTTCCAGAGATCTCATCTCTAGCAAGCTTCACTTTCCTTGAAGAAAGTAAGAATTTTGATTAGTCACAAAGTTGATATTTATGAAATGATACTTGAACTGCGCCTAGTTCCAGGTGTTGGTCATTTTCTTCAAAGACCCCCAAAGTTAGAATTGGGATACATTAGGACAGTGTTTCTCAACCTTGGCAACTTGAAGATGTCCGGACTTCAACTCCCAGAATTCCCCAGCCAGCATTCGCCAGCACCAGTGAATAAAACAGCTGACGTGCGGCAACTGGCTATGCCGCCCAAATCAGCATGAAATAAAAAACATCTGCAGAAAAACAAGCAAGCTCAGAGACCACCAAGGACTCCATGGTTCTCCTTCCCCCTCCTCTTCCTCTATCCCCTCCCTTCTAGCCAGAGGTGAAATCCAGCAGGTTCTGACAGGTTCTGGACATTTTGAGTAGTTCGGAGAACCGGCAAATGCAACCTCTGGCTGGCCCCAGAGTGGGGAGGGAATGGAGATTTTGCAGTATCCTTCCCCTGGAGTGATTTGTGATTTTTTTGTGATTTTATTGAGATTTGTAGGCCACCCTTTTCCCTAAGGGGACTCAGGGCGGCTCACACAAAATCGGGGAAGGGGAAATACAGACAATAACAAAGACACATATAATAAAAACAGTAACCAACATGCATTCATCATTCGGGAGGGGCAACTATCTTCATCCCCAGGCCTGACGGGCTAGCCAGTTCTTCAAGGCTACGCGGAAGGCCTGGACGGTGGTGAGGGTACGAATCTCCACGGGGAGTTCGTTCCAAAGGGTCGGGGCTACTACTGAGAGTGGAGAGGGAATGGAGATTTTGCAGTATCCTTCCCCTGCAGTGGGGAGGGAATGGAGATTTTGCGGTATCCTTCCCCTGGAGTGGAGAGGGAATGGAGATTTTGCAGTATCCTTCCCCTGCAGTGGGGAGGGAATGGAGATTTTGCGGTATCCTTCCCCTGGAGTGGGGAGGGAATGGGGATTTTGCAGTATCCTTCCCCTGGAGTGGGGAGGGAATGGGGATTCTGCAGTATCCTTCCCCTGGAGTGGGGAGGGAATGGGGATCTTGCAGTATCTTTCCCCTGGAGTGGGAATGGGGATTCTGCAGTATCCTTCCCCTGGAGTGGGGAGGGAATGGGGATTTTGCAGTATCCTTCCCCTGGAGTGGGGAGGGAATGGAGATTTTGCAGTATCCTTCCCCTGGAGTGGAGAGGGAATAGATATTTTGCAGTATCCTTCCCCTGGAGTGGAGAGGGAGTGGAGATTTTGCAGGATCCTTCCCCTGCCACTTCCACCAAGCCACACCCACGGAACTGGTAGTAAAAATGTTGAATTTCAGCACTGGGCAGGGCCAACTGCTCACCAGAACTCCAGGTTCACGCAAACCGCTCTGAACTGACTGAATCCCACCCCTGAGACCATGAGCTGTCAGTTTCACGTCAATGACACCAACGCAGCAACATCTGTTTGCCTGTAGTTTCATGCTTCTGTGCCTTGCAACAAAGAGCATTAGTAAGATGCATTTCGCGATTGTAAATTGAATGTAAAATGCTCCCTTTGAAGTATAATAATGAACAGCCACTATGACTTCAGCTGAGCTGACAATTCCGCGTTTTCTCCAGCAGTGTCTTGATCAACCAGTGTAATTCCTTCCCTCTTTTCTTCCTCTTCTTTGCCTTCCCTGCTTCATTTTAACAATTGCATTGTGAGCTGACATACGTTTCTGAGTGTTTCGCACAAATAAATAAATAGAATCTTGTATTCAGCTGGGATATTAGTGTATAAATTAGTCCTGTAACAGGCGTCGTCATGTTATTTAGATTTTTTTGGGGGGGTGGGTTCGCGCAGGCATCGTTGGAAAGTCCCCAGAGCTGCAGGACTGAATTAGATGAGGGTGATGTAGGAAAATTGGTTTCTGTAATATGCGGTTGCCGGTAGACTTTTGATGTGTGGAATCTGGAAATATTTTTAAATTAAAGCTTCGGCTTCCTCTGACACACACGGAGGGAAGATTAGTAATGATTTCACATTTACTTTCTTGCTGGCCTTTAGATTTGGCCTCCAGGACAATAAGAACCTGTTTCTTTTGTCAAGAGATATTTATACAAAAAGAGCCAAAAAGGAAAATCATCCAAAACGTACAGTAACGTTCCAAGCATTGCCTCCACCCATCTGCTGTGCTAAGTAGTCAGCTTCCAGTGCAGACCATCAAGAGGGGCAAGGCTGATCTCCGCTGCTCCTGCCTTTTCTCTGCCCTGCATGTTCTTGGATCAATTGCAGAAGGCAGTTCCTCCTCCTCTTCACTGACTGGCTGCAGCTGCCTGCTTTTTCCCCAGCTGAAACCTCAGCCAAATCCTTCCCAGGGCGGCTGCTGGGAGACGTCAATCAGCTCAACTCCTGACGTGCCAGGGACTGCTTCATCCTCCTCCCCCTAAGCTGACATTCAGAGAGGCGCCTGGGGAAGCGTCTGAAGAAGTCATCCGACTGACCAGAAGAAGGTGAAATCTTAGGGTAGTAAGGGACACAGCCTCCCCTCGCCTGCATTCTTTTTAAGGTGATAATTCTAGGTTCAAAAGAATATCTTGGCAGGGGAAGAGCTGGGAATTTCCAAGCGGAGTGCTTCGAAACCAATGCTTTCCCTAGGACAGTGTTTCTCAACCTTGGCGACTTTAAGTCCTGTGGACTTCAACTCCCAGAATTCCCCAGCCAGCATAGAAGGAGTCAAACTATTCTCCAAGGCACCTGAGGGTAGGACAAGAAGCAATGAATGGAAACTAATCAAGGAGAGAAGCAACTTAGAACTGAGGAGGAATTTCCTGACAGTGAGAACAATTAATCAGTGCAACAAAAGTTGCCTCCAGAAGTTGTGAATGCTCCAACACTGGAAGTCTTTAAGAAGATGTTGGATAACTATTTGCCTGAAGTGGTGTGGGGTTTCCTGCCTAAGCAGGGGGTTGGGCTACAAGACCTCCAAGGTCCCTTCCAACTCTGTTATTCTAAGCGAAAGGGCCAATACCCATCAAGCCTTTTTTTAAAAAACATAAATCGAATAGTGATGTCGAAAGGAAGAGGGGAAGTTATCGCAAATCATGTCAGCAGAAAAAGCGTCAGACTTCAACTCTTTGGGCCAAAAATAAAGAAAGAAAAATGCATGAAAGCCTTTCTGTTGATAAAGTGACATTGTTAGACACTGATAAAGCATCTCCGTACAAAGGACAAAGCGGAAAGCTGTAACGTGGCAGGGGAAAAAAAAAATTAAATATGCCTGTGTCGCTGTTCACTCCTCAACACTTATCTTGTCAAAGTGTTGCTCTGCCTCCTGTGCTCCCCAACAAAAACTGATGACCATTTCCGGTATTTGATAGAACCTACAAGACAGAATCCTAAGGCTGGAAGCGACCTTGGAGGTCTTCTAGTCTGACCCCCAGCTCAAGGCAGGAGGTATTGTGGCTCGCCAGTCGCCAGCGGATCAGGTAGCAGATTCGGGCAGTGAGTAGGATGGGGAGGAACCTGGGCCAGGGAATGGAGTGGAGTGGAATGGAATAGAATAAAATAGAATAAAATAGACAATAAAGTGCCATATAGAATAGAATGCAGAATAGAATAGGATGCAGAATAGAATAGAGAAATGAATAGAATAGAATAGAATAGAATAGAACAGAGGAATTGGAATGGAGTGGAGTGGAGTGGAATGGAATAGAATAAAATAGAATAAAATAGACAATAAAGTACAATATAGACTAGGATGCAGAATAGAATAGAGAAATGAATAGAATAGAATAGAATAGAACAGAGGAATGGGAGTGGAGTGGAATGGAATAGAATAAAATAGAATAAAATAGACAAGAAAGTACAATATAGAATAGGATGCAGAATAGAATAGAGAAATGAATAGAATAGAATAGAATAGAACAGAGGAATGGGAATGGAGTGGAGTGGAGTGGAATGGAATAGAATAAAATAGAATAAAATAGACAATAAAGTACAATATAGACTAGGATGCAGAATAGAATAGAGAAATGAATAGAATAGAGAAATGAATAGAATAGAATAGAATAAACAATAAAGTACAATATAGAATAGGATGCAGAATAGAATAGAGAAATGAATAGAATATAATAGAATAGAATAGAGGAATGGGAATACAGTGGAGTGGAATAGAATAGAATAAAATAGAATTGAATAGACAATAAAGTACAATGTAAAATAGGATGCAGAATAGAATAAAGAAATGAATAGAATAGAATAGAGGAATGGAGTGGAGTGGAATGAAATAGAATAGAATAGACAATAAAGTACAATATAGAATAGGATGCAGAATAGAACAGAGAAATGAATAGAATAGTATAGAATAGAAAGGGACCTTGGAGGTCTTCTAGTCCAACCCCCTGCCTAGGCAGGAAACCCTACACCGCTTCAGACAAATGCTTGTCCAACATCTTCTTTAAAACTTCCAGTATTGGGGCATTCACGACTTCTGGAGGCAAGTTGTTCCACAGATTGAACTTAGAAGACATTAAAATCAGGAGAAAGGAAGTCTTGGCCAAGTCAGGCTTCCTTGTAACCTTTACAATTATCCCCAGTAATTGTGGTTTTTGTTTCTGGATTTTGCTGAGAATACGAAAATATCCCTATCATCTCCGAAAGATCTGCTTCACTAGCTAAGATGCAAACATTTCATTGCCCTGCCACGTTACGTGACAAATATTTGCATAATTTTAATTATCATACAATGCAAATATTTCTAATTCATTTCGGTATACAAATCATTGTTTTATACGTGGAGCGTTTTTAATGTTTACAAGTATAATTGCTAATTTGCGGTAGGAGGCAGCCCGTTCAATAATTATATGGAACCGAACAACTATTGTGTTAGAGAGGGAGATAGGAATGAACACCAAAATACATTAGAAATTATTGAACTAAAATTAATTCTGAAACTTAATTGTAATATAAATAGAAAACTGCACTTAGTTTGTGTGTGTCCCCCGCTCCCCCCCCCCCACCTTTTGCTAGGTGGTGGAATACAATTATTGTTAAAGGTTTTGTATTTCGTGGCAAACATAAGACTCAGTTTTATGGAACTCAGCTAAAACACATTTCCAAATAAAAATACATGTATATTAGAATGAAGGGACACAGTGGCTCAGTGGCTAAGACGCTGAGCTTGTCGATCAGAAAGGTCGGTAATTCGGCGGTTCAAATCCCTAGCGCCGCATAACGGAGTGAGCTCCTGTTACTTGTCCCAGCTTCTGCCAACCTAGCAGTTTGAAAGCACATAAAAATGCAAGTAGAAAAATAGGAACCACCTTTGGTGGGAAGGGAACAGCGTTCCGTGCGCCTTCAGCGTTGAGTCTTGCCAGCCACATGACCACGGAGACGTCTTCGGACAGCGCTGGCTCTTCGGCTTTGAAACGGAGATGAGCATCGCCCCCTAGAGTCAAAAACGACTAGCACATATGTGCCAGGGGAATCTTTACTTTTACCTTTATATTAGAATGCCTTTCACCATGATTCAGTGGGAGTGAATGGATAAGAAAAAAAAATTACAAAAATGAGGACTATGGAGAAACAATTGTGGGACTTATAGGACAACACAACATTCAAGGGTAAAGCAGCGGTGGGTTTCACATTTTGTTACTACTGGTTTGCCCTGCGTGTGCACACATGCTTTGCACATGCTCCCAGCTTCAAAAAACGTAGCTAAATAGGATGGCATAGAGCTGGGGCAGGGGGCTCACCCATGATTTCCGCTACCAGTTCGGTTGAACTAGTCCGAACCGGCTGAATACGACTTCTGAGTGTAGCTGTACATCATCCTCGCGTGCGGTTTAAAAAGAAAAGGCTTTTGGTAGCATTTGGGATTAATAACATATAAATCTGCCTGAAACATCATTTTTGGGATGCTAGGGCTGTCTGTTAAAAATTTTAAAAAAAGGTTCTTCGTAACTTATGGATACATGAACGCAGGGGTTCATTAAAGTAGCTGCATCTTTTTTTAAAACCAAGCTTCTGATATAAGCCTGAAAAAAATAGACGTTTTCATGAGTTGCATAAAAGACATGGCTGCTTTAATGAACAAACTTTTTAAAGCAGCTGCATCCTTTTTAGGTCTCATGCTTTCCCAGAGAAGCTCTGCTTTTCTGCTCCCACAACTTTTTGAAGCACCTCTTCTCAATCGTTTTGAAAACATGATTCCCACCCAGCTTTTTCCAAGCGTATTTTGCCTGACATTAGAGCTAGCATTCCGTGCGCCTTTGGCGTTGAGTCATGCTGGCCACATGACCACGGAGACGTCTTCGGACAGCGCTGGCTCTTCGGCTTTGAAATGGAGATGAGCACCGCCCTCTAGAGTCGGGAATGATTACCACATAGGCGCGAGGGGAACCTTTACCTTACAGCTAGCTGCTGTGAACAAATCACAAAGACTTCTGTTTTGTGTGAGAGCCCTTCTGACTTTCCCAACCCTGGAAATCCCGTTCCAGACATCTTAAAGAGAAGCCAGTTGTGGTGTTAAAAAACCAACATGGATTTGGATTCACAGACGAGAGATAAGAATCAGATGCGGGAACAGCCGGAGTGCGGAAGAGAAACTCGACAAGGCTGACTTAAAAACTTATCCTCCCGGCCAGAAATCCCAACAGCTGCCTCTTCGCGAATGCTTATCTCTCTTTGAGGAGGACGATGAGATAGTGGAAGGCGTTGGCCCAGAGCCAAGTCGGAGGCTAAAAGGAGATAAAAAGGACGATAACAAATAGGAGCTTTGTGGATTCTGGTGAGGAGAACAGGCCGAATTCTTTTTTCCTGACCTCCTTTGGATTTTATTAAGAGGAACCAGGATGGATCCTGGTTTCTTTAGCTGGTCTGGTTTAGGAACCGAGGTTCTGTTGGAAGCAGCCACTCTGATGCTGGGTTGCATGTCCATGGGCTCCCAATTTCTTTCTCTCTTGCCTTCTCCCTCTCTCCCTCTCGTTCTTCTTCATCTTCTCCTCCCTCTCCTCCCTCCTTCTCTCTCCTTTCCCCCTCTTTCTCTCCCTCTCCTCCTTCACCCTTTCCTTCTCCAGCTCCCATTTTCTCTCTCTCCTTCTCCCTCTCCTTTCCATCTCTCCTTTCCCTTCTCTCCTTCTCCCTCTCCTCCTCCTTCTCTCTCCTTTCCACCTTCTTCC
Organism: Thamnophis sirtalis; assembly: GCF_051295495.1. Lineage (NCBI taxonomy): Eukaryota > Metazoa > Chordata > Lepidosauria > Squamata > Natricidae > Thamnophis > Thamnophis sirtalis. Next base: position 71,811,315 of record NW_028261390.1, read on the forward strand.
TTTCCCACAGCTGACTTTTGAACACCATTTGTCAGCTGTGACCAGGGGGGCATTTGCCCAGGTTCGCCTGGTGCACCAGTTGCGTCCCTACCTGAACTGGGAGGCTCTCACAACAGTCACTCGTGCCCTTGTGACCTCTAGGCTGGAGTACTGCAATGTGCTCTACATGGGGCTGCCCTTGAGGAGTATTCGGCGACTTCAGCTAGTCCAGAATGCAGCCGCGCGAGCGATTGTGGGTGCACCTCGCTTCACCACATAACACCTATCCTCCGCGAGCTGCACTGGCTACCTGTCGATCTCCGGATACGCTTCAAGGTGCTACTTGCCACCCATAAAGCCCTCCATGGTAGTGGATCTGGGTACTTGAGAGACCGCCTACTGCCAATTACCTCCACACGACCCATTAGATCTCATCGATTAGGCCTCCTCCGAGTTCCATCTGCCGGTCAATGCCGACTGGCAACCACGCGGAGGAGAGCCTTCTCGGTGGTAGCTCCGACCCTATGGAACGATCTCCCCGTGGAGATTCACACCCTCACCACCCTCCAGACCTTCCGCACAGCCCTCAGAATCTGGCTATCCCGTCAGGCCTGGGGCTAAGATTGTAACCCGCCCGAATGGTATGAATGTTGTGTTTTTAATTATGTATTGTCTTATATGTAAAAAGTCTGTTTCCCCCCCCTTCCTTTTTGGATTGTGAGCCGCCCTGAGTCCCCCCAGGGAAAAGGGCGGCATATAAATAAACCTTCTAAATCTAAATCTAAATCTCTTTCTCCCTCTCCTTCTCCCTCTCCCATTTCTCTTTCTCTCTCTCTCTCCTCCTCCCTCTCCTTTCCCTCTTCCCCTTTCCTTCTCTCCCTCCTCTCTCCTTTGCTCTCCTTTCCTCCTCCTTCTCTCCCCCTCCTTCCTTTCTTTTCCTCCCTCTCCTTCTTCACCCTCTCCTTTCCCTCTCTTCTTTTCCTTCTCTCCCTCTCTCCCCTCCTTTTCTCTCCTTTTCCCCTCCTTCTCTCCCTCCTTCTACACCCTTTCCTTCTCCCGCTCCCATTTTCTCTCTCTCCTTCTCCTTTCCCTCTCTCCTTTCCCTTCTCTCCTTCTCCCTCTCCTCCCTCCTTCTCTCTCCTTTCCCCCTCCTTCCTTTCCCTTTCTCCCTCTCCTTCTCCCTCTCCCATTTTCACACTTTCGCTCTCTCTCTTCTTCTCCCTCTCCTTTCCTTTCCTCTCCTTCCTTTCCCTTTCTCCCTCTCCTTCTCCCTCTTCTTTCCCTCTCTCCTTTTCCTTCTTCTCCCTCTCCTCCCTTCTTCACTTTCCTTTCACCCTCCTTCCTTTCTCTTTCTCCTTCTCCCTCTCCCATTTTCACACTCTCGCTCTCTATCTTCTTCTCCCTCTCCTTTCCCTCTTCCTTCTCTCTCTCTAATTCTCTCTCCTTTCCCCCTCCTTCTCTCCCCCTCCTTCCTTTCTCTTTCTCTTTCTCCCTCTCCTTTTCCCTCTCCTTTCCCTCTCTTCTTTTCCTTCTCTCCCTCTCCTCCCTCCTTCTCTCTCCTTTCCCCCTCCCTCTCTCCCTCTCCTTCCTTTCTCTTTCTCACTCTCCTTCACCTTCTCCCTCTCCATTTTCACTCTCCCTCTCTCCTTTCCCTGCTCCCTCTCTCCCTCTCCTTCTTCCTTTCTCCCTCTCTGTCTCCCTCGCTCTTTTTGCCTTCCCCTGAATTGCGGGAGAGTGATTGAGTGGCCCAAGATCACCCACCGGACCTTGGGTCTAAGGCAGGTCTAAAACCCCTGGCCTTCTGACTCCTAAGCCTCTTGCCCTAACCACTACACCAGGATGGATCTCATCCCGCATAAAATACAAGCAAACTACAACAACACCCAGTGAAATAACACCGCTGAAAGTTAAAAGAGGTAAACGATCATTGCGAACACAATGCTATAAAATTAAAACACTAAAATATGTCTATGTCTTCACAAAAATGGGGGCGTTTTTGCCTCCCCCCCCAACCCTGCTGAAGCCCGCAGAATGCTGCTGGGGGCTGAGAGAAGGGCATAAACTTTTTTTTTCTTACTTTTTCCTCTTCGTAACCTTGCGGCGTCTTACACACCGCTGCGTCTTATAGTCCGAAAAATACAGTACGTCTGTATTTTGCAGGGATAATCTTAACCTGGGAGAGCAAACTCACTTTTATCCCATTAAATTACCCCTTTTGGGTGGGGCTGAGCAATGCCTCGTTTCCTTTTTCATTCTAATTCTTGCTCTTCTCTCCTTTCTTTCTTTTTTTAAAATTCTCATTCTCCTTTTCATTGTGAACAAGGCCAACTATTTCTAACAGTAAATGAGCCCGGCAATGCATCTTAATTAATCAAAGTACATTTATTTCCTCCCTTTTGGTATGTGCAAAGCTGAGATAAGTCCCATTCCCCCCCCACCTCCCTCCCTTCTCCTCCCTTCCCCATCTCTGGAAAATACAAGGTTAGCCTTGTGTTAACACGAAGTCTGTTGACTTATATCGGTCCTTTTTCTTTTTTGGTCTGGCTTAAGAATTGATCCCCTAAGAAAAGTTAAATATCACCTGTGTTTGTACATGCTCGACAGCTATTAAGATAATTCTTCTATAAATACAGATGGCACCCCTTATCAAAATTACGCGGCGGCAAATGGATGGCAGGGAAAGCAATATGACATTGATTAACTAATAAAACGGAACACAAAGGGAATCAACACGCCGAGTTTCTTTGACAGCTCTAATGCTGTCTTATTTATTCCTCTCGTAAAAAAAAGAAAAAAAAAGTGTTTCCAGAGAGCCCTCCATTTTTCACTTCCACGCTTGCTATTTTTCTCCCCATACTTTCTTTGTATGTTCATTTATTAAAAAAAAAAATATTACCTGCTCGTTAGATCAAAAATACAAAACACTCATTGCCAGCCCGCCTTCCTTCTCTTGCTGCTGTTTATTTCTCTCTCTCTCTTTTTTTTAAAAAAAGAAGTGAATTGATATCAGGCGGAGCGTGCCAGAAGTGGTGAGAACGGAAAGTTGGCCAATCAACCGTTGATAGGAAGGTTATTGATCTGGGCAGAGAATTCCAGGAATTTGCTAAGTGATGATTTGTTCACCCAGGGAGTCTTTGAAAAGCTGCTAATCATAACTCTCAGGCATGCCCCCCGGAGAAAATTATGCAAGGAGGTATTTGTGTGTTACAGAAAGAAATACCTAAGTTTAATTGACTGATCGCTATAAACCGGATTATCTTTTGTCAGTAATAGACCAGGCATTCAATTGGTTAGTTGTTGTTTTTTTTTCAAAGATCAAAGAACAGAAGTGTTTTGTGGAGGAGTGTGTTAATAAAGTTTTTTTTAATCTTTTATTTGGAAAGACTCACTTGCAATCCTTAATAGAGACCGGTGGAAAGATATTGTAAGTTCGAAATACAATAGCCAAATACTTTAGGATTGTAAGGTTTGGAAGGTGACCAAATCCACTTTTCATAACTTTGGTTGGCTTCTGTAGCTTGAAGAAGGACTGAAGCTCCTAGTTCAGCAGTCACCAACTGGTGGTTTGCGAGAAATTGTTGGTGGTCTGCAAAAGTTTTTTTGCATTTCTTTATATGGCACTAAATCGGGGGTCCTCAAACTACGGCCCCCGGGACGGATACGTGCGATGAACGCTTGCGTTGTTGCAGAGAGTCTCCCCCTTCGGGGTCTTTTTGTGCAGGTCGGAGGGGGGCAGAAATTCTGACTTGGGGTCTGCTTCAGCCTCCTGGTGGGGGGCTTTGGGCGAAGGCTGGAGGGAAGACCCGCTGGTGATGAAGAGCCGGAGGGCCTCGTTCCAGTGGGACTGCATCATGGCCTGGAACTGGCTGACCATCTCAGCCCACTGAGCCTCCTGTCTCCCCTGGTCCTTCTCTTCCCTAGACTAGCCAGGCCCAGTTCCTGCAACCGTTCATCGTATGTTTTAGCCTCCAGTCCCTTCATCATCTTTGTTGCTCTTCTCTGGAGTCTCACCATCTTTTTTATAGTGTGGTGACTAAAACTGGATGAAGTATTCTAGGCGTGGTCTTTACTTGATTGTAAAGGTAAAAGTTCCCTTTGCACATATGTGCTAGTCGTTCCCAACTCTAGGGGGCGGTGCTCATCTCTGTTTCAAAGCCGAAGAGCCAGCGATCTTAACTGTATCCCTCTGTTAATCCAGTTTAGGATTGCATTGGCCTTCTTGGCTACTGCTGCTCACTGCTGGCTCGTATTTACTTGAGTGTCCACTAGCAAACAATTATTATGCACCAAAGACAAAGTTCTTGTGTCCAATCACACTTGGCCAATAAAGAATTCTATTCTATTCTATTCTATTTCTGTTCCATTCCATTCCATTCCTTGTTCTGTTCTGTTCTATTCCATTCCTTGTTTTAGTCTATTCTGTTCTGTTCTGTTTGGTTCAGTTCCATTCTCTCTTCTCTTCTCTATTTTCATTCCATTCTTTCTTCTCCATTCTATTCTATTCTATTCTATTCTATTCCATTCCATTCCATTCCATTCCATTTCTTGTTCTGTTCTATTCCATTCCTTGTCCTAGTCTATTCTGTTCTGTTCCATTTGGTTCAGTTCCATTCTCTCTTCTCTATTTTCATTCCATTCTCTCTTATTCTATTCTGTTCTATTCTATTCTATTCTCATTCCATTCTCTCTTTTATTCTCTTCCCCTCTCTTTGCTCCTCTCCTCTCCTCTCCATTCCATTCTCTTTGATCCACAGCTGGGAACTCAGCTTTAGACCCAGGTGAGAGAAGAACAAATTAGGCAGGTGACTCTTTTGAAACTTGTAAGAAGCTGCCTGGATTATGGCGTCTCTCTCTCTCTCTCTCTTAAAACAGCTTGCCATTTATCTGGCTTTCATGGAGAAAATAAAAATAAACCCTGCTGCTTTAAGAATCAACATCAACTTGATGGAGTTGACTTCTTCAGCATCTGTGTCCAATTCCAGGTTTTAGATTTTGCTTTTTAAAAAAAAAAAACAGTTGTTTTTGGGTTGTGGAGAAATGAACAGCTACTAGCCCTATTTTATTTCGCTTCCTTAAATCTTTTGAGCTGGCTCTTACGATGGTGCTTCTTTGCCTTCTTCCTACAAATGAAGTGGTGAGTGGCTCGTTTTCTTGGAGGCTTCAAAGCTGTGGAGAGTTTATGGGGGAATTGATCCTTTCTGATAAAATGGATTTGCAGGCTCTGGATTATTATTATTATTTTTGGGGGTTTTTTTTTGAATGTGTGTTGTGATTCCAGGAGCTAACTTTTGTGGGTTTTGCCAGTTGAGCTGCAAAACGAAAAGGGAGTAGGGGAAGGAAAATTTGGAGCTACGACAAACAGCTTCTCCTTCACTTTGATTTAAGAGAATTACATCTTTTTTAAAAAAGTCCCTTGCCTTTGATTCTAGAACACCTTTAGCTCTGAATTAAGCAGGCGTTGGGGGAATAATATTTGGCCAAGATGCTGCTAGTGGTCTTATTTGCATGTTCTACAGTTTAAGAAAACAGAATACAATAAGAATAAGTAGAGAATAGAATAGAGAGTAGAACAGAGAGTACAGTACAGAGTAGAGTGTACAAAGTAGAGAGCAGAGTACAGAATAGTGTGTAGAGAAGAGTACATAGAGTATAGAGAAGAGTATAGAGTACAGTACTGAGTAGAGAGTAGAGTACAGAGTACATAGTAGTGTGTAGAGAAGAGTACAGAGTAGAGAGTAGAATATAGAGAAGAGTACAGAGTATAGAGTACAGAGTAGAGTGTAGAAAAAAGTACAGAGTATAGTATAGAGTACAGAGTAGAGTATAGAGAAGAGTACAGAGTACACTACAGAGTAGAGTGTACAACTAGAGAGTAGAGTACAGAGTACAGAATAGTGTGTAGAGAAGAGTACAGAGTAGAGTATAGAGAATAGAGTACAGTACTGAGTAGAGAGTAGAGTACAGAGTACATAGTATTGTGTAGAGAAGAGTACAGAGTAGAGTACATAGTAGAGTATACAGAAGAGTACAGAATAGAGTGTAGAGTACAGAGTAGAGAGTAGAATATAGAGAAGAGTACAGAGTACAGTACAGAGTAGAGTATAAAGTACAAAGTAGAGTGTAGAAACAGTACAGAGTAGAGTGTAGAGTAGAGTATAGAGAAGAGTACAGAGTAGAGTGTACAGAGTAGAATGTACAGAGTAGAGTAGAGAGGAGAGTAGAGAGTAGAGTAGAGTACAGAGTAGAGTTGAAGGAGGAGACCTTGGAGGTCTTCTACTCCAACCCCCTGCTCAGGCAGGACACACTACACCACTTCAGACAAAGGGTTATCCAAGATCCTCTTAAAAACTTCCAGTGTTGGAACATAATGCTATGTGTGCAAACCCCCCCCCCCACATGCATGCTCAACCCCCACCTGCCCCCTTCTTTTGGCACACTTTTTTCGCTCTCCCCATGCTCCAGGGGCGTTCTAGGAGCCTGGGGAGGGTGAAAACAGCCCCCCTACCCCCCTGAAGGCCCTCCCAAGCTTCAGGAAGCTTCCCAGACGGCGCCGGAGCATGAAAAACGGCACAACATGCAAACCGGAAGTCTATTCCCGAACTTCCGGTTTGCGCATTGAGTGGTTCTTCACTTCCGGAGGGCTAAAAACGGCCGGGGGGAAAAAAGGCCGAAGTCAGCTGACCAGTGTGTGCATGCGCACTGGAGCTGACGGGACAACTCCTCATGTGCCCTAACAAATGGCTCCGCGAGCCACAGGTTCGCCATCACGGGCATAGAGTGATTTCCGCGATCGGTTTGGGCGAACCGCTCCGAACCGCCTGAATACTATCTCTGATTCCCTTCTGTTTTACGTAAAATTTCTTGAAATGCCTTTCCTTCTCTCCCCCCCTCCCTGCATCTTTTCTAAAAAACCAAAATACAGGCTAACAATGGTGGTGGTGGTTTTGTTTTTTTTAAATCAAGTAATCAGCATTTATTTCTTGCAATTATTTTGCTGACTGCAAAGGTAAAGGCTGTCGATGCAGCAGAATTAGACACGGAGCCATCTTCATCTTTTGTGGAGTTTGTTCTTTTGCGTTGTGCTTTTCCTTAGCTTTGGTTGCTGGATTTTTTACCCAGTTTTACAATTTTAAGGGAGAATCCTCTTTAAAAAAAAAAAAAGGGGTAGATAGGACTGGATGAATCCTTTCGTTTAACGATGGAGGAAGCCGAGTTTGGAAAGATTTGCTGAATGAAATTGATGTGCAGAGAAACGGAAGCAGAATTCAGTCAAAGCAGGCTGCAGTCAGATTATATACCCTTGTATGAAGAGTAGAAATTAATTCACTTTTAATGTATTAACTCGTTAGGAAAACAGTGAAGCTGCTGTTAATTCCTGCCTTTCTAGTCACCCTTTCAAGCAATCCTCTGATGTGACTTATATGTCGCGTCCTTTCAATCCATAACACAATTACAAATCTCCGCGCGATATCCAAAGCATTGTGCCGCCTGCTACTTTGGAATAAAGACCAGGAGATTTAAGGAGAGGGAATTCCAAATTGGCAAATTTATCTTACTACGAAAAGGGTTCTTTAAAAAAGAAAATATTTTTGCAAAATGCCACAGTTCATTTTATCAATCAGAATAGAGCTGGATGGGACCTTGGAGGTCTTCTAGTCCAACCCCCTGAACAAGTAGGAGACCCTACACAATTTGAGACAAGCGGCTGTCGAGTCTCTAATCAAAACCTCCAGTGTTGGACAATTTCTGGTGGCCAGCTGTTCCACTGGCTAATTGTCCTCACTGTTAGCAAGTTTCTCCTTAGTTCCAAGTTGCTTCTCTCCTTGATTAATTCCCATCCGTTGCTCCTTGCCCTGTCTTCAGAGGCTCTGGTAAATTTAGTGACCGTTTAAAAGTCATGCCGCCTCTGAAAAAACTGACTTATGACTGTTTTTCACACTTGTGACCATTTCAAGATTCCCATACTCATGTGATCAAAACTCTGGGGCTTGATTCATACTTATGATAAGTATGATTCATACTTATGACCAGCAAAGTCAATGAGGAAGCCAGATTCACCTAACAAGGAGGGAAGGAAGGAGAGAAGGAGAGAATAAAGGAAGGAAAGGGAGGAGGAAGTGAAGGAGGGAAGGAAGGAGGGAAGGAAGGAGAGAAGGAGAGAAAAAAGGAGGGAAGGAAGGAGGGAATGAAGGAGAGAAGGAAGGGGGAAGGAAGGAGGGAAGAAAGGAGGAAAGGAAGGAGAGGAGAGAAGAAAGGAGAGATGGAAGGAGGGAAGGAAGGAGGGAAGGAGAGAAGAAAGGAGGGAGGGAAGGGGGAAGGGGGGAGGGAAGGAAGAAGCGAAGGAAGAAGGAGAGAAGAAAGGAGGGAGGGAAGGGGGAAGGAGGGAGGGAAGGAAGGAGAGTAGGAGAGAAGAAAGGAGGGAAGGAGGGAAGGAAGGAAGGAAGGAAGAAGTAGGAATGTTGTAAGATAAGATGGGGTTATGGGATAGTAAGAAAGCAATTTCTTTTATATTGTCAACTGTAGGGGAGAAAAATTGTTACAAATACATATTATTAATAATAGTTATGAGATCATATAATTGTGAATGTATATATGAGAAATAAAAGTTTATTAAGTTTAAAATAAAATAAAATAAAACAGATTTACCTAACAACTGCCGAGACTCACTTAACAATGATGGCAAGAAAGGTAGTTAAAACGGGGCAAAATTCACTCACACCCCCCCCGCCCCGCTTAGCAAGATAAATTTTGACCTCAAAATTTAAGTCCTGTGCTTTGTCAAGCCGGACGCCCGTGCGGTTGTGCGATATTAATTCCGTTTGCTTCCTCCCTCCAATTGCCTCGCTGGAATTTAGTGGAGGTTGAACAGATGCACGTTAAGAAAAGTTGGTTGTGTTAATGGAACAGCCACCCCAGGCTCAGCTGTGTTGGAAGCCGCGCGTCGCTCTCGCGTTGCAGAATTAACACTTTAACCTGATGTCATTAGCTCACTATTACGCTAATATTTGATCCTGGATTCTGTCCCGTCTCATTAGACATCCCCCTGTTGATGATTCTGTTACAGGTAAAGTATTAATTACCTCCGCATCTCTTTCAAATGTCTGGGGCAGAAAAGGCGATTTATAAAGCCGGCACTTTTACTGCTAAACCAGATAACTATTTAGGGAAAATCTGGGGGTGAAACAGTCAAGGGGGGAAAAAAAAACCCTTGAGTTTCTTAGTCAATCTTTTTATACCTCCTAGTTTAGGAGAAGACATATATTACACTACCCGTTTTTTGCGGTGAAACTATGTGATCGGGCTATGCAGGAGAAATTCACTTCACAGTCCGTTGGCTCAGTGACGGTCGGTGATTAAAACACATAAGGGAATATCGCTCCTGCCGCCTTGAGTCCGGAAACAGTTCCATAGGTCAGAGGTGTAGACATGTTGGTGAGGTACCGACGTTTAGTACCGTAAGGAGCCCCAGACTCCTCCTGAGTGAAGGAGTGAAACGTCTGCTGGTTTGAACTGAGATAACGGAATGTGAGGCAACTGGCAGTTGGAACAGAGTTCTTTTCAGGTGGGGAGGGAGAGTAGAATGTCTAACTCCTTAGCATCAGGACGTGTTAATATAAGGCAATTGGCAGTTGGAACAGAGTTCTTTTCGGGTGGGGAGGGGGAGTAGAACGCCTTAGCATCAGAGCATGTTAATAATAATATAAGAAGTACTAACGATCTGATGGCCATTTCAAAAAGTCCTTTCTTAGCGAGCACCTAGAAGCCAAGCGGAAGATACGTGCCACATTTCAAGTTTGTAGGCTTTACGGTTCTGGAGATTTCATGATGAGTGAGTGGTATTTGGCTTTTATATAGAGAGAGATTCTGCACCCATGTTTAAAATAGGTGTAATTTTAATGCCAGCTGCTTTTCACCTCTATGTGATTAATATCAACAAATTGAGGAGCAACTTACAAAGAAAGACTTTGAAATGGGATATCAAAAGTCTCATACTTTATAGTAGGAACTTTTCCCCCCATATTCTTCTTCACTGGGTAATATTTTAGTCCCCTCTAGATTGTCCTTCTAACAATCAATCAATCAATCAATCAGAATAGTACAGGAAGGGGCCTTGGAGGTCTTCTAGTCCAACTCTCCTGGTCAAGCAGGAGACCCTCTACCATTTCAGACAAGTGCCTATCCAATCTCTTCTTTAAAAACCCCCAGGGATGTAGCACCCACAATTTCTGGAGGCAAGCTGTTCCAGTGGTTAATTGTTCTCACTGTTAGGAAATTTCTCCTTAGTTCTAAGTTGCTTCTCTCCTTGATTAGTTTCCACCCATTGCTTCTTGTTCTACCCTCAGGTGCTTTGGAGAATGGCTTGACTCCCTCTTCTTTGGGGCAGCCCCTCAAATATCAGAAGACTGGTCTCATGTCACTCTTAGTCCTTCTCTTCATTAAACCAGACATACCCAATTCATAAAACATAGAATAATGGAGTCGGAAGGGACCTTGGAGGTCTTCTAGTCCAGCCCCCTGCTCAAGCAGGAGACCCTATACCATTTCTCACCAGTATCCAAACCTCCAGTGATGGAATCCCCACAACGTCTGAAGGCAACTTCTGTCCCACCGGGTTGATTGTCCTCACTGTTAGGAAGTTTATCTTTAATTCCAGATTGCTTCCCTCTTTGTTTAGTTTCCATCAATTGCTTCTTGTCCTGCCCTTCTGGTGCTTTGGAGAATAAGTTGACCCCTTCTTCTTCTTTGGGGCAGCTCCTCAAATATTGGAAGGCTGCTATCGTGTCTCCCCTGGTGCTTCTCTTCACTAGACTAGAGATACCCAAGTAGAAGGCTTAGCTAATAGCTCCCGTACCCAAACACACACACACACCACACTACACTACACACACACACACACCTAGGTGGAAACCTCTCTTTGCCTAATTCTGAAACACTATCTCAGCACCGGCCGTTGTCCTGTGAACAGCTGATTCCAAGGAGATGGGAAAGGGAAAAAGGAGATCAGGAGGCCTTCGGTGGCTTCGGACGCGGCTTTTGCTGCGTCAGGGAAATCTCCGATTCCAGAAGGTCCCCGGTTTAATCGTCTTGGTGTCACATCACCTGCTGAAAGGCTGGCCAGTCACACGATACAAAGCTGGGTGCCTCCGGCCTCCCGTGACCGGGTGTAAAAGAAGCCCAGCGTGGGTTTTATTTAGAAGCATTGCAGGCCGGGCGAACCGAAGATGGCGCACGACCTTGGAGAAATACGATCGGAGGCAAACGGACGGCCTCGTCTCTCAATTGGGTGGAGAAGGTCCTTCTTCTTCAGGGATCTGTGGCAGATGAGGAGAAGCTCTCCTATTCCTCCTGGACTTTCCAAAGGGCAAAACCTCCGACGTTAGAAACTCTTCTGGTTTGGGGTTTCTGACAGCCGTGCGTTGTTGTTTCTTCTTCTTCTTCTTCTTCTTCGTCTTCTTTTTCTTCTTCTTCTTCTTTTTCTTCTTCTTCTTCTTCTTCTCTCTTTTTCTCTTTATCTTCTTCTTTTCTACTATCTTTTTCTCTTCTTCTCTTCTATCTCTTCTCTTCTCTACTCTACCTCTTCTCTTCTTCTTTTCTATCTCCTCTTCTTTTCTTCTTATCTTCTCTTCTATCTCTTCTATCTCTTTTTCTCTCTTCTTCATTTCATTTCATTTTATTATATTTATATGCCGCCCTTTTCCCCCGAAGGGGACTCAGGGCGGCTAACAAATCAAATCAGGGAAGGGGGGGTACAGACAAAAAATAAAAAACGAAACATAACAATACATAATTTAAAAACACACAACAGTCATACCATTCGATACCATTCTATCTCTTTTCTTTTCTCTATCTCTTCTCTTCTTCTTTTCTACTAACTCTTTTTCTCTTCTCTCTATCTCTTCTCTATCTCCTTCTCTTCTCTACTCTACCTCTTCTCTTCTTCTCTATCTCCTCTTCTTTTCTTCTCTTTCTCTTCTCTTTTTCTCTCTTCTTCTTCTCTCTTCTCTATGTCTTCTCTCTTTTTTCTTCTCTTCTTCCCCGTCTCTTCTTTTCTTTTCTTCTCTATCCTCTTCTCTTTATCTCTTCTCTTCTTCTCTTCTCTATCTTCTCTTATTCTCTTCTCTATATCTTCTCTTCTACCTCTTTCTATTTTTCTCTTCTCTATCTCTTCTTCTCTACCTCTCCTCTTCTCTATCTCTTTTTCTCTCCTCCTCCTCCTCCTCTTCTTCTTTTTCTTCTGTTCTCTAAAAACAGCTTATGTATGTATGTTCCAGCATAAGCCTGGTTTTGATTCGAGACTGGACAGCCACTTGTCTCAAATTGTATAGATTCTCCTGCTTGAGCAGGGGGCTGGACTAGAAGACCTCCAAGGTCCCTTCCAGCTCTATTCTGATTGATCCTGCAAGGATTATGATATAGCTTTCCTAACAGCGGATGTAGCTGCTTACATTACTTAGGGGAAAAAAATACATCTTTAAAGATACTTAGAAATAAATTACAGTTTGCAGTAGCCAATATCTGATTACTGGTTTTGGAGGAGAAAACCTCTCTTTATGGAGTCCTAAGATGCCACTTTATTTTGATTGATTAATTTAAAATGAGCACCTTTGAAATAGAAATTATCCCTGGTGGAACGGGGTACTTAAGAAAAAACATATGCGGTATATCAAGAAGAGACGACAGGGTCAAGGATTTGAGGAATTCCTGAAGATTACAGGAATTATTTGCCATTTATTTTGCCATTTATTTTGCCTCTCTCCAGCTCAGAATAGTTGAGAACGGGTTTGTATGGTCGAGAAGAATAGATAGTATCTTGAATCTAAGAAGCGCGTTGTGGTTTCAGCCCTGGGTCAAGAGAGGAAGATTTGGGAGAAACTGTATTTGGGAAAAGCAGAAGGAACAGATGAACAACAGCGAGTAGATTCCGTTGGCTTCTTACACCGTCCTATAAGGAGTTATTTTCTACCTTATTACTTGGTGAAACACTCAACCTTCCTTGACTGCTGGTAGAAAAGCACACATAGAATAACGAAGCAGAATAACACGGTTGTGAAGGACCTTTGGTGGTGGTGGGGTCTTCTGGTCCAACTCCCTGCTCAAGAAGGAGACCCCAGACCCTTTCAGACAAATGGCTCTCCGATCTCTTCTTAAAACCCCCAGTGTTGCAGCACCCGCAACATCTGGAGGCAACCTCTGTTCCACTAACACATTCATCTTTCTCCTCCTCCTTCCTCCTCCTCCACCCTTACCCAAACTAGGAAACATCATCAGTGCTACTCAAATGATAATGATGATGTTACATAGTTGGGTAAGTGAAATGTCTGCAAGACAACCAGCAAGATCAGAGAGCATCAAGGACTCTTCCTCCCCCCCTCCTCCTCTTCTTCTTTTTCTTCTTCTTCCTCTTCCTCTTCCTCCTTCCCCTTCTCCATCTTGTCTTCTTTTTCTTCTTCCTCTTCCTCCTTCCCCTCCTGCCACCTCCTCCTTTTTCCTCCTCCCCCTCCCTCTTCCTCCTTCTCCTCCTCTCCCCTTCCTCTTCCTCCTTCCCTTCCTCCCCCTTTCTTCTTCTTCTCCCTCCCTTCCTCCTCCTCCTTCTCCCCCTCCTCTTTCCTTCTCCTTCCTCCTCCTCCTCTCCCCTCCTCCCTCTTTCTTTTTCTTCTTCCTCCTCCTCCCTCCTCCTCCTCCTCCTCCTCTTCTTCTTCTTCTTCTTTCTTCTCCTCCTCTTCTTCCTCTTCCTCCTCCTTTTCCTCCTCTTCTTTTCCTCCTCCTCCCTCCTCCTCCTCTTCCTCCTCCTCCTTCCTCTTCTACTTCTTCTTTCTCCTCTTCTTCCTCTTGCTCCTCCTTTTCCTCCTCCTCTTCTTTTCCTCCTCCTCCCTCCTCCCTCCTCCTCCTCTTCCTCCTCCTCCTCCCCCCTTCTCTCTCCTCTCCTTATCTTCCTTCTTGTCTCTCCCCCTCTCCCTCCCTCTCTTCCTGAGACATGGCTACTCCTAAGGCAAAAGGACATCCAGGGGGAGGGTCTTCTTTGATGAGCTGCGTCTTCTCCACGTCCTCCTCTTAGGGCCCTTTAGAAAGGCAGCCGTGGAGTTCAAGCACCCGGAGATTAAATCTGCTCAAACCCCGTATTAAATCACTGGCCTGGACTTCTTCCCTAAGAGAGATGACAGGACTTTCCAATTAAAACCTCGTCCCTTTTCCTGCGCCAAGCAGGCTTAAATCACGGCACTATTGATCAGCCGCATTGTACCTACGATGCCGGTGCTCTTGAGCGCCTGGAGGAGTTATTAATTGGAGTAAAGAATTCGGCCCCTCTTTCCTGCTGATGCTCTTGGATTTTCTGAGGCTCCCCTTCGTTTCCTCTACCTGGGTTCATACTTGGAGGGAGTCGTGAGAGCGGAATATCCCCCCCCCCCACACACACTGGCTGTTGGCTTTGATCGTCATCTTTGCAACTAAATCAAAACAAGTCACGTCACTTTGATTTTTTCATATTTTTATAAACTTGCAATTCAGGTTTACAATGGCATTATTATCAAATCTATACAAAGTTGGCAGTGTACTTCCATAAACTTTCAATGGGGCTCAGAGAGAAATAACAACTTTCTTTGTTGAATTTCCAGAGGGAGAGAGAGAGATAAGAAAAGAGAGAGAGGAGAGATAAGAGGGAGAGGAGAGGAGAAAGAGAAAATGAGAGAGAGAGAAGGAGAGAAAGAAAAGGAAAGAGAGGGAGGGAGAGAGAGATAAGAGAGGAGAAAGAGAAAAGGAGACGAGAGAAGGGTAGAGAGAAAGAGGAAGAAAAAGAGGGAGAAAAGGAGAGAGGAGAGAGAGAAAAGTAAAGAGAGAGGAGAGAGAGAGAGAGAGAAAGAAAAAGAACAAGCTAGCATTCGTTTTAACAGCTACGGTGTCAATTAATCTTAAATGGATAATTTTTTTCCCTCCCAAAGCTTCATTTGTCTAAAATTGTTTCATGTAAACAACAAAGCATTTGATTTATAAACAAAGGCTAGAGTTTATTATAACACGGTGGCATATTTATATCTTGTATCATACATAAAATATGACGGGCAACACAGCATTATTAAGATCAACTTTTTCCATTTATAAAGCGATAAGTGAACTTTCAGATTTTGGGGGATGACTTTCAGCTTGCTTAAAAAAAGATGTTGTCAATCAATACGTTTTTAAATGTGGTTTTCTACTCATCGGTCAAACTATTCTCCAAGGGACCTGAACGCAGGACAAGAAGCAATGGGTGGAAACTAATCAAGGAGAGAAGCAACTTAGAACTGAAGAGAAATTTCCTGACAGTGAGAACAATTAATCACTGGAACAGAAGTTCCCTCCAAAAGTTGTGAATGCCCCAACACTGGAAGTCTTTAAGATGATGTTGGATAGCCATTTGTCTGAAACGGTATAGGGTTTCCTTCCTAGGCAGGGGGTTGGACTAGAAGACCTCCAAGGTCCCTTCCAACTCTGAAAAATCTTTTCTTTAAAATCTCTAGAGATGGAGTACCTACAAGTTCTGAAGACAAGCCATTCCATTCATTAGAATAGAATAATAGAGTTGGAAGGGATCTTGGAGGTCTTCTAGTCCAACCCCCTGATGGCCTAGACCTGATTAACTGTTCTTACTCTCAGGAAATTCCTCCTTAGTTCTACAGTAGGTTGCTCCTCTCCTTGATGAGTTTCCACCCGTTGGTTCGTGTCCTGCCCTCAGGTGCTTTGGAGAATAGCTTGACTGCCTCTTCTTTGGGGCAGCCCCTGAGATATTGGAAGACTGCTATCCTGTCTCCCCTGCTCCTTCTCTTCGTTGTTTCTTTGGCTTAGTCCCTTTTATCGCGGCTCAGCGAGTTGATGAGCACATTTCGTTCAAAACATACACCGGACCCAGTTTATATTAATCAAAGCACTCTTTCAAATCTTAAGGCCCCAGTTTGTCTGACCCATCACTCAAGTTTAAGCAGTAGCTGTAATCCCATATTTACCTTGCGACGTAAACATGAGAAGGAATGAATAAGTGAAGCCTGTTTAGTTACTGGAATCTAAGATTAAAGCGTACATATTTCTCTGCCGCTACAAAGGGCTTTGAAATCGAAGGTTGTCATACATCTTTACAGAAATTCTATTTTTGCTTCTTCTTTTTCTGAGTGCAAAGGATTTAGTAAGTATCATCCCAGTGGACCAAAACATGATATTTTAATGTCCCTATTAAGGATTCAAAAAGGGATGCAGTGGCTCAGTGGCTAAGACGCTGAGCTTGTCGATTAGAAAGGTTGACAGTTTGGTGGTTCGAATCCTGAGCTCCCGTGACTTGTCCCAGCTTCTGCCAACCTAGCAGTTTGAAAGCAGGTAAAAAATGCAAGTAGAAAAAATAGGAACCGCCTTTGGTGGGAAGGGAACAGTGCTCCATGCGCCTTCAGCATTGAGTCACGCCGGCCACATGACCACGGAGACGTCTTCGGACAGCGCTGGCTCTTCGGCTTTGAAACGGAGATGAGCACCGGGAACGACTAGCGCATATGTGCGAGGGGAACCTTTACCTTCAATGGAAATGGGGAAATTAAAGCAGAAATTAAACCTACAATGGATAAAATCAAAGCAACAGTAGATAAATGAAATAAACAGATAGAGCTGTACATGTTATGCGTCTTATATAGACTTATACATGGACGGATTTATCTTTGTAAATAATGTTAAATAATGTTAAATTTAACATTTAAACAATGTTAAAATTCAGACAGGGAATTTTATCCCTGCCAACTGCAAATCCTATCTACGTTCTGAGTCGAACAATAGAATAGAATAGAATAGAATAGAATAGAATAAGGGATAGAGTAGAATAGAATAGAATAAGGGATAGAGTAGAATAGAATAGAATAAGGGATAGAGTAGAATAGAATAGAATAGAATAAGGGATAGAGTAGAATAGAATAGAATAAGGGATAGAGTAGAATAGAATAGAATAGAATAGAATAAGGGATAGAGTAGAATAGAATAGAATAAGGGATAGAGTAGAATAGAATAGAATAAGGGATAGAGTAGAATAGAATAGAATAAGGGATAGAGTAGAATAGAATAGAATAGAATAAGGGATAGAGTAGAATAGAATAGAATAGAATAGAATAGAATTCTTTATTGGCCAAGTGGACACACAAGGAATTTGTCTTTGGTGCAGATGCTCTCAGTGTACATAAGGGAATAAAATACATTCATCAAGAATCATAAGATACAACACTCAGTGATAATCATAGGTTACTAATAAGCTATCAAACCGTACTAGGAAACCAATAAAAACACTATAAATTCTAAAGATACAAGCAACACGGTTATAGTCCTAAGTGGGGAGAGATAGATACTAGGAAGGAAGAGAATAATAACAGTAGTGCATTATTAGTAAATAGTTTGACAGTGTTGAGGGAATTATTTGTTTAGCATTCAGGATAAAACTCTCCTTGTGTCTAGTTGTCTTGGTGTGCAGTGCCCTATAGGGTCGTTTTGAGGGTAGGAGTTGAAACAATTGATGTCCAGGATGCGAGGGCTCTGTAGATATTTTCTTTTTGACTCATTCCGTCCTCAACGGAAGACAGATTGGTAGCCATTGTTTTTTTCTGCAGTTCTGATTCTCCTCTGAAGTCCGTGTCTGTCTTGTTGGGTTGCAGAGCCAAACCAGACAGTGATGGAGGTGCAGATGACAGAACTCAATCATCCCTCTGTAGAACTGAATAAAAACTTAAACACTTTTGAAACTCCAGACTGATGCAAATGATTCATTCGGAAAACACATCATTGTCGTAGAAAACTCACCTGAAGGTGCTGAGGATGGTTTTATTATTATGGCAGTTTAAAGTGAGTCGGGGTCTCTTTTGCACTCAGCAAGGACTATATAGTCCTAGATATAATACCCAGAGGCAGAGGAACTGCTTTGGAACTAACCCAGACGCAAGAGAAGAGAGAGAGAGAAACGTGGGTATAATTTAAAGCAGTGTTTCTCAACCTTGGCTACTTGAAGATGTCCGGACTTCAACTCCCAGAATTCCCCAGCCAGCATTCGCTGGGAGTTAAAGTCTGGACATCTTCAAGTTGCCAAGGTTGAGAAACACTGATTTAAAGCCTCAGATACCTTCATCCTCTTCAGTGGAAAGACAGTGGCTAGGACAGTGTTTCTCAACCTTGGCAACTTGAAGATGTCCGGACTTGCCAAGGTTGAGAAACACTGATTTAAAGTGTGAAGACCGGGCAAACACATTTCTTAAAGTTGACCCAGCAGGATTTGAGATGTAGGAGAGGTGCCAGGTGTTGGTATTACAAAGCTGACTTTGTTCTGAATGCAGAAGGAGGAAAAAAGGAGAAGAAGGCCACGGAACCTCGCTTTGATTCCAGGGCTAAAGGTGTAAATCTCAATCTCTTGAGAGTCCAATTCCTCAGTTAAATGTGCATTTACAGAAAATATGACTAAAGAGGAACGAAGCTAAGACGAGCAGTGGTATCTATAGTAGCAATAGCAGTTAGACTTATATACCGCTTCATAGGGCTTTCAGCCCTCTCTAAGCGGTTTACAGAGTCAGCATATCGCCCCCAACAACAATCCGGGTCCTCATTTTACCCACCTCGGAAGGATGGAAGGCTGAGTCAACCTTGAGCCGGTGAGATTTGAACCGCCGAACTGCAGATAACAGTCAGCTGAAGTGGCCTGCAGTACTGCACTCTAACCACTGCGCCACCTCGGCTCTTTTTCTTTCTCTTTCCTCACTTTCTCTTTCTCTCTTTTTCTCTCTCTTTTTCATTCTCTCTCTTTCTCTCTCCTCTCTCTCTTTTTCTCTCTCTCTCTTTTTCTTTCTCTCTTTTTCTTTCTCTCTCCTCTCTTTCTCTTTCTTTAGCAATAGCAATAGCAGTTAGACTTATATACCGCTTCATAGGGCTTTCAGCCCTCTCTAAGCGGTTTACAGAGTCAGCATATCGCCCCCCACAGTCTGGGTCCGCATTTCACCCACCTTGGAAGGATGGAAGGTTGAGTCAACCTTGAGCCGGTGAGATTTGAACCGCCGAACTGCAGATAACAGTCAGCTGAAGTGGCCTGCAGTGCTGCGCCCTAACCACTGCGCCACCTCAGCTCTTATAAAACCATTCAACCGGACCCTAGAGAATCTTCAACCGGGCCCTAGAGAAAGAGAGCCAAATTCTGTATTTGCAAGTTCAGAGTAATAGCAAAAGAGAGTTGGAAGGGACCTTGGAGGTCATCTAGTCCAGCGGTCACCAAACTGGCGGCCGACACACTGTGTGGCAATATTTCTTTTTATTGAACAATATTTTAACGTTCGCAATTTGAAGCTGGGTGGACTTTTGCTCCCGGAATCAGCGTTCCGACGGAGGATTTCTGCAAAAGGATGGGCACGTGGGTTAGAAACATTGGCGTAAGCGAAATCGGACCCATTTTTATTCCCGAAATCAATAGTCAGTGAAATGCGGCACGGTGTCGGTATTCTGCTTCTCCAGCCCATTTGAGAGAAAAACGGCATTTTCATTTCCTGGGATTCAAGGCTGGCTGGGTTCTTGCTTGCCTTCCATTTTCTTAACATGCTCGGGGCTAATTTCCTTTTGGCATTGAGACGGTTAATGTTGTATTACGGGAAGGATCCCCCCCCCCGTCACTAAGTTTGCCAAAAGGAAGCGAGTGTGATATTATAGCAACGGAGGGTGAGGTCCTGTCGGCATCTAATGGTGGCCTTTCTGAGCAGAAGGCGCAAATTCTGGAATTTGAAGCTGCCTGTTTCTATCAGAATAGAGCTGGAAGGGACCTTGGAGGTCTTCTAGTCCAACCCCTTGCTCAAGCAGCAGGCACTATATCATTCCAGGCAGTTGGCTATCCAGTCTCTTCTTGATTTTGAATTTATGCCTCTGTTTGTACAGCCAAAGATTGTGTTAGCTTTTTTTGGCTGCTGTCACACATTTCCTTCTCTCTCTCTCTCTCTCTCTCTCTCTCTCTCTCTCTCTCTCTCTCCCTCCCTCCCTCCCTCCCTCCCTCCCTCCCTCTCTCTCTCTCTCTCTCTCTCTCTCTCTCTCACTCACTCACTCTCTCTCTCTCTGTCTCTCTCTAACTCTCTCTCTGTCTCTCTCTCTGTCTCTGTCTCTCTCCTCTCTCTCTCTCCTCTCTCCCTCTCCTTTCCTCCCTCTCCTTTTCTCCCTCTCCCTCTCTTTCTCTCTCCTCTCTCTCTTCTTCTCTCTCTTTCTCTTTCTCTTTCTCTTTCTCTTTCTCCTTTTCCTCTTCTTTTCTTTTTCTCTTTTTCTCCCTCTCCTTCTCTCCCTTTCTCTCTCCTCTCTTTCCTTTTATCCCTCTTTCCTTCTCTCTCTACTTCTCTCTCCTTTTCTCTTTCTCTTCTCTTTCTCCACTCTCTCTTTTCTTCTACTCTTTTTCTCCTTTTCTCTTTCTCCTTCTCACTCTCCTCTCTTCTATTCTCTTTCTCTCTCCTCTATCTCCTTCTCTCTCTTTCTCTGTCTCCTCTCACTTTCCTTTTCTTACTCTCTCCTTCCCTACCTCTTTCTCTCTCTCTTTTCTCTTTCTCCTTCTCTCCTCTCTCTCTTTCTCTCTCCTCTCCTTCATTCCTCTATCTCCTTTTCTCTCTCTCTCTCTCTCTCTCATCTCCCTTTCCTTTTCTCACACTCTCCTTCTATTTCTCTCTCTCCCTCTCTCCTTCCCTTCCTCCCTCCCTCTCCCTTCTCTCCCTCTCCTTCTCTCCCTCTCCTTCTCTCCCTTTCTCTCTCCTCTCTTTCCTTTTATCCCTCTTTCCTTCTCTCTCCTTTTCTCTTTCTCTTCTCTTTCTCCTCTCTCTCTTTTCTTCTACTCTTTCTCCTTTTCTCTTTTTCTCTCTCTCCTCTCTTCTATTCTCTTTCTCTCTCCTCTCTCTCTTTCTCTGTCTCCTCCCACTTTCCTTTTCTTACTCTCTCCTTCCCACTCTCCTTCTCTCTCTCGTTTCTCTTTCTCCTTCTCTCTCTCTCCTCTCTCTCTTTCTCTCTCCTTCATTCCTCTGTCTCCTTTTCTCTCTTTCTCTCATCTCCCTTTCCTTTTCTCACACTCTCCTTCTCTCTCTCTTTCCCCCTCTCTCTCCTCTCTCTCCCCTTCTCTCTCTTTGCTTTTCTCTCTCCTTCCCTCTCCCTCCCTCTCCCCTCCCTCCCATGTGATCCCCTTTTGCTACCTTCTGACGAGCAACGTCAACAAGGAAGTCAGATTCACTTAACAACCGTGTGGCTAGCTTCCCAACTGCAGCGATTCACTTAACAACCGTGGCAAGGAAGGTTCATGAAATGGAGTCAAAAACTCCCTTAACAAACGTTTCATTGAGCCACTTAAAGGTTGGGCTCCACTGTGCTCATAATGTCAGTTGTTTAGGAAAGAAGTTATTCTGCTTTTTGGATCCCAGGGTCATGTGTTGATCGTGAGCTGGTGTGTGTGTGTGTGTGTGTGTGTGTGTGTGTGTGTGTGTGTGTGTGTTTGCAGTGTTTGGTTGTATAAAATTGATCAGTATCTGGTGTTCTTGACCTTTTGGGTTAAACCTAGCATTTTTTCACTGTGCCATTTCATTCCCCACTTGTGTACATAGACTCAGAAATGGGGAAAAAAAACCCAGACTCTAACATATTAATCGAAGTTGGAAGGGACCTTGGAGGTCATCTAGTCCAACCCACCCCCTGAACAGGAGAACCTACACCATTTCTGATAGATGGCTGTCCTGTCTCTTCTTGAAAGCCTCCAGGGATGAAGCTCCCACAACTTCCAAAGGAAACTTCTGTTCCATGGGTTGATTGTTCTCACTGTCAGAAAAATTTCTCCTTATTTCCAGGTTGAATGTTCTCCGTGGCCAGTTTCCATCCATTATTCCTTGTCTGGCCTTCGGGGGCTTTGGAGAATAGCTTGTCCCCCTTCCTCCTCTCTGGGGCAGCCCCTCAAATATTGGAAGATGCTCTCCTGTCTCCCCTGGTCCTTCTCTTCCATAGACCAGCCATGCCCAGTTCGTGCAACCGTTCTTCATATGTTTTAGCCTCCAGTCCCCTAATCCTCTTGGTTGCTCTTCTCTGCACTCTTTCCAGAGTCTCAGCATCTTTTTTATAATGGGATGCAGTATTCCAAGCGCGGCCTTACCAAGGCCTTATGGGACCCTTTTCTTTTCCAGAAAGTAGATCTTTTTATTCTGAAATGGGATCGGTGGGCTAGGAGATCTCCGAGGTCCCTTCCAACTCTTGTCATTCCGTGATTTTCAGAAACAACAACAACAACAACAAAAAACTTCACGGGACTCTTAGAAACTCAGGTGGGAAATCTCTCTTCCCTCTCCACCCATTAAGAAAATGAATCCAACAACCAGATTTTTTAGACCGGGTGACCTTGCGTGGAAGGTTTTCTTCTAAAGCCCAAGGTTGATCCCTTCCTCCATCTCCTTTTCTACTCCAGCTAATGGGAGTCAAGTCGAGTCCACTTCCGTCCACGTGAGCCTCTCAACAATAGCTTACAATTAGTCTTCTCCCACTCCGTGGATGAGAGGCAGGGCGTTCTGTAATTCATTTTGTCCCACCTTTATTGGTTTGGTGGCATTGCTCCAAATGCTGAAAATGTATATATATATATTTCTATCTTGCTGTCCTATCCTTAGTCTACGTCAGGGGAAGAGCAGACGAGAAGTGTCGGTAGCATCCCAAGGGCTTTTCAAGGTTTATTTTCCATTGTGAGAGTAACGTAGGTTTAATTATAGGCATTTGCAAGGGCACCCTCTTCGTTTTTTGCCATTTCTTTTTTTTTCTTCCTTATCTCGAACTCGTTTTGCTTACCCTAACACATTCGCGCAACCGAGTTCTTCTCCACCAACAAAAAACACATTTCGTGTGTTCTGCTTAAGAACTGTATTAAATATTTAAGTGCCTCATTATCTCCTCTGTTTTGATTGAGCGTTTACATTTTACTTCTCGAAGATCTTAACTGGAAAAAGAAAATCATTTAGCATTTAGCATTAACACCTCCAGTATAACGTTGTTGTGAGTTGCGAAGTTGTGTCTGACCCATCACAACATTCCTCCAGGCCTCCCTGTCCTCTCCCATCCTCTGGAGTCCATTGAAGCTCACGTCGACTGCTTCGGTGACTCCATCCAGCCACCACCTTCTCTGCCGTCCCCTCCTTCTTCTTTTGCCCTCCATCGTTCCCAGCATGAGGCTCTTCTCCAGGGAGTCCTTCCTTCTCATTAGGTGGCCAAAGTCTTTGAGTTTCCTCTTCAGGATCTGGCCTTCTAAAGAGCAGCCAGGGTTGATCTCCTCTAGGACTGACCGGTTGGATGGCCTTGCAGTCCAAGGGACTCAATGCAGGAGTCTTCTTCTCCAGCCCCAGAGTTCAAGGGCCTCCATTCTTTGGTGCTCAGCCTTCCTTGTGGTCCAACCTTCACAGCCATCCATGGCAACTGGGAAAACCACAAGCCTTGGCTATACACACTTTTGTTGGCAGGGGGATGTCTCTGCTTTTTAGTCAGCTGCCTAGATTTGCCATATTGTATAACATTATAGTGGAATTTACATGGGTGGAAACAAATCAAGGAGAGAAGCAACTGAGGAGAAATTTCCTGACAGAACAATTCATCACTGGAACAGCTTGCCTCCAGAAGTTGTGGGTGCTCCAACCCTGGAGGTTTTTAAGAAGAGAACAAAATGACACATTGGCAACAGGAAGGGCATCCGGCCATTAAACGCTCTGCTACTCCATTCATTTACCCAGACTCCACCCCGCAAGGGATTATGGGGTTGTTAAATGATGATGACGATGATTGGGCAGCCACTTGTCTGAAATGTGGTAGGGTTTACTCCTGGCCTGTGCACGGGGTTGGACTAGAAGACCTCCAAGGCCCCTTCTAACTCTATTATTCTCTTCTGTTAACATTCAGCTTTTGCTATGCCGATTGTCGTTTTGGACTGACGGAAAATGAGGCCAGAATCAAATAATTACTTAAGGTAGACAGGATTAGGTAAAGGTAAAGGTTCATCTCACACATATGTGCTAGTCGTTCCCGACTCTAGGGGGCGGTGCTCATCTCCGTTTCTAAGCCAAAGAGCCAGCGCTGTCCAAAGACGTCTCTGTGGTCATGTGTCCGGCATGACTCAACACCAAAGGCGGACAGAACGCTGTTCCCTTCCCGCCAAAGGTGGCTCCTATTTTTCTACTTGCATTTTTTACCTGCTTTCGAACTGCTAGGTTGGCAGAAGCTGGGACAAGTCACGGGAGCTCACTCCGTTACGCGGCGCTGGGGATTCGAACAGCCAAACTGTCCACCTTTCTAATCGACAAGCTTGGCGTCTTAGCCCCTGAGCCACCAAGTCCCTAGACAGGATTATGGAGTTCAATA